>NW_021698747.1:0-1037 GCF_005190385.1 Monodon monoceros
GGGAGAGGAGGGGAGGGTGGTGGGTGGAGACAGAGGCCTGGTGCCCCAGGTGCAGTGGAAGTCTCTGGAAGACCAGGTGGAGGGAGTCCGCACAGAGTGATCCCCAAGGTCACAGACTTTTTGGAGCTGCTGTTTGTTAGTTCAAGTCCTGCTCTGAGGTGCTCTGTGTCAGATCTGAGCGACAGGTGAGCTGGGAGTGCTTTGCAATGTGCGCTATGTGCACGGTTCCTGTTTGCCAAGACTTGCCACGGAACATGCAAGGGTAGCTCTGTATCCTGGGAGGGACCTGACAACGAGAGCCCCATGAGCTGCAGGGGACCTGCCAAGGGAACCCCATATCCTGGGAGGGGCCTGAAAACGAGGGCCCTGTGGGCTGGTGTGGGGGTGGGGTACCTGCCTGGGTGAGCTCCATATCCTGGGATTGGCCTGACCTTGAGAGCCCCATGGGCTGCAGCAGTCAAGGTAACGGATGTCAGGAGAGTCAGTGAAGCAACCGAGGATATACCTCCAGTAGTTCCTAAATCCTATACCCTGCTGGTCATTCTACCAACAACCAGGACTTGGTATTCTGTATTAGTCTTCAATGATGCCTTCTTTTACACTTTTTTCACATGACTCTTTTGACAGGGGGGCAGTGAGACTTCATTGTAGTGCAGATTTCTTTTACACGCTTGCTTGGTTGGCCAAAAAGTGCGTATGCGTTTTTTCCTGAATATATTCAGGAAAAAACCCATATGCTCTTTTTGGCCAAGTGCATCATTGTCGACATTCTGCCTCATTTCCTATGCTTTAAGTGCAATTCCAGTCTACCCCCTGAAATCGTTTTCCTGAAATTCTGCCCCGCTTTCAAGTCCTCTTCGCAGACTTACTTGAATATATTTTTGGACGATAGCTATCATTCATAACTCTGCAGGTTTGTGGATACAGTGCCCTTGAGCTCTTTTCTTCAACTCGCTTTCTTGTGAGCTGGCCGCAAAACCGCAGGATTGCTTCAGGCCCTACTGTGTTTCCGGGAGGGCACGCTGAGCCTTTGGTTA
>NW_021698748.1:0-1523 GCF_005190385.1 Monodon monoceros
GATTATTTTATAGATTATTTCAGTAGAGTAAATGTAAACTACTCTCTCAAAACACAAGATAAAAAGAGAACATATAGGTAAATTTTTCCATTTGGATTATCAGTCAATATTATCACTAAATATTGACCACATGCAATTTAAAAACCTGTTTCTATATTTTTTCTATTTAATGTTTCTAAATATGAAAATGTATATGTAAATTATAAATGTAAAATTTTAAAAATTGTTATTAAATCTAAATATTTTCTGAAAAATGAAGATATTCCTTTTAATTTCTTTGCTCAAACTCTCCTATTTGATAAATTCTCTAGTTGGATTTTAATGGAATTTTTCTTCCAAATTGTGCATTTTTCCTATATAAAATTCAGGTCATTATAATTCATTTCTGCATTAAATTTCTTAATCTTTGACAAATTTTTCATTTAAAAATTAATAAACTATATTCTGTATAAAATTCATATTCAATTTTTCAGAATGAAGAAAAAATTGAGTATTAGGACTTCAAATTGTAAAAATTTACATATACATTTTAAAAATGTTTATCTTTGCTATGATTTTTTCATAATCTATTGTTTTTTTCTTTACATGTACCCACTTACTTCCTGACCAAGTAAGGCAGCTTTTCTATTTCATATACAAATGAAGAGAGGAAGGATGAGCAAATCTGAAATTTTAATTGTATGTGCTTTAAAAAGTCAAACAAAAACCGTTAAATGATCTTGGTGCTTAGACTATAAATTCAGTGACCCTATTTTGGTCTTTTTGGTGGTTAGTTTCTTAAAGTCTGAATATCATGTATGCTGTTGATAGTTATGGAGTTTTTAAAAACCATAAACCACTCAGGTGATTGTGGGCTTCTATACTTTTTCTACACCTATTATTCCTATATTCTACCCTGTCTTAACTTTTTTTTTAAGTTATAAAAGGAATTCTTTGTATCATCTTTTTGTATTCTCTCTCCCACGTCTACCTCTAACTGTAACCCATTCTCTCTCTATTATCACTCAATTTTAGCCTCTAATTATGTCCCTGCTGTCTTTTTATTTCTCCCTCTTTGTCCATATTAGCCCTTTGAACCGTAACTTTCTGAGAAAATGGAAATGCCCTCCATCTGCACTGTTCAATATGGTAATGAGTAGCCATGTGTAAATACTGAGCACTTGTAATGAGGCTAGCAAGTCTGAGGAAGTGAATTTTTAATTTTATTTAATTTTAATTAATTGAAATTTGAATAACTTCACATGGCTAATGGTTACCATATAGGACAGTGCAGCTTTATACCCCTTATTCCTTCTCATTTTCTCATTCTTCCTCCTCTGCCTTGGTATGTATTTCTTCTTTGTCTCTGTCTCTAATTCCAACTGTAGTTATTTTTTTTTCAGAACTTAGGGTCACTTGTTTAACCCAAATGAAAGGCAGAAGCTATACTTCAAGTGCAGCCACAAGGCACTGATCTTGTTCATAACATTAACTCCTTTCCAGCACCTCCAGGGGCTGCTGACTGGAGCTGTTTGAATCTTTTG
>NW_021698749.1:0-5231 GCF_005190385.1 Monodon monoceros
AAGTTTTGTATGATAGATCCACTTTAAATTTCTGATTTCTCTCACTCTTTTTCTCTTGACATCTTTTTCTACAGAATAACAAGGAAGTTCAGGAGTTTCAACTATATTTTGTTAAATCACCTTTGGGTTTATGATTACATCAGCCAACCAAGCAAGACGCTAATCATTCCCAGGCACTTGAGTCAACACATGGAAACCAGAATTTCTCCTTGTTCTGCATAAATCAGCACATTTCAAGCTGATCCAACACTACATTCCTTAGATCCTGATACAACTCCTTTAAGACCTGTTCGTATATTTTTTCCACAGGCTTAGCATTAAAAACATATTCAGAAAAAGGTAAAATTTGAAATAAATTGTTAATTATAATTTTATGAATTTGGATGATATAAGCAAATGATAAGCAAATCCCAGGGCAGTAGAAAGTCGAAAATAATTATATGACTAAAAATTAAAGAATTTGAAAAGAAGAATTAATAGAAAAAACAATCAAAAACATTAGAAATTCTTTAAAAATACCAATAAATTTGAAATAGGAATTAAAAATTAAACTAAAAAGGATTGTCAAAATACCAAACTCAGGAATGCAGGTTTTATTCCTCCAGATTCTACTGATACTAAAAAGATAAAAAATAATAATAAACGTGTGTAGGTAAATCAATTTAAAAATTAAATAAAATTACAAATCCAGAAAAAAAGATAACTTAAAACCAACAAAATAATAAATTTAATACACATGTGCATGTGTGCACACCCACACACATGTACATAATTCCAGACCAAAATTATTTAAATGATTTAAGAGTGAATTGTGTCAAATATTTAATAAGCAAGTAACACAAAACAATGAAATATGGAAAATGAAGCATTTTCCAACAAATTTTATGAAAACCCAATAACTTTGCTAAAACTAAACAAATAAAAGACAAACCTGAAAAAGTTAGATCATTTTGATTAATAGCTCAATTTCTATCATGAACATGATATAAAAATCCTAAGCAAAATATTAACATATCAAACTTATTGATACATACGACACTATGCCATGGCAACTGTAATTTCCAAGAACTTAAGGAACCTAAAAGAACCTCAGGAACCTAAATAAGACCTTAGGAATAGCTAAGTAAATGGAATATATGAAGTTCATAAAGCTGAAGCTTTTAAATGGAAACAACTTTAATTTTCTTCAAACATGAATAATTAGTTTAGTCCCAGTAAAAGTCTTAGCAGGTGTGTGTAAATTCACAATCCAAATTACATATCAAATTGCGAGCATCCCATGATAACCTAAACATGTTTGAAAGGACAAATTTGAGGACTTAGGGTGGCTTTTTGAAAATTGTTAATATCTATTTAAGATAGTGTGGTTATTGTCACAGGAATAGCTAAATAGATCAAAGACACCAAATATAGAGATCAGTACACATAAGGTGGCACTACAATACATTGTGAAAGGGATGGTACTGATACATTCGATTTCCATATGGAAACAGTGAATGGTGTATCAAAGATTCTAGAAAGCAATAGTATAGCTTCCTCAAGTTCAGATGGGCAAGTATTTCTTTAAAAGGACTCAAATTTCTTGCTGTAAAAAAAGATAAATGAATTCCATTAAAAAATTTTAAGAATTTTGGTGCATCAAAAGGCATACAGAAAAAAATAATAAAAAGGGCAAAGAAAAAAAGTGGAAGAAATATATATGTAATGTTTTATATATATGTATAATGTATAAATGTATGTTATATATGTGTGCATATGTACACACACACATTTGGAAAAAATGGTTATTATTACTTTAATTTTTCTTCTCACCCCCACACTGTCCTCTGCTTCTTGGTCTGCAATCACACGTATGTTGGACAAATGGAAATTTCCTCATGGATTACAGAGGCTCTGGTATTTTTAAAAAAATACTTCTATTTTATTATCTTGCTATGCCTTTACACTTACTGATACACTTTTTGGAAATTTTCTGCCTCTTGTCATATTTTGGTAGGATACTGGTCATGGTATTTTCTTGTTGAGTGACTGGATTTTGTTTTCTTTCTTAAAGAGTGCTGTAGTTTGTTTTGTCTGGCTGTTAAATTATTTGCAAGTCAACGTGATACTAGCTGTTGTAGAGAATATAAACTGTAACATTTACTCCAGGGATAGTTCAGCCCTATTACTAAGACATGAGCCTTCTGGTATCTCCACTAAAGGGCCCAGGTGGTCACCAAAAACTATTCATTTGGCCTGTAAATACCTCCAATAGCTACTTGCCCTGCGTGATTAGTGAAAATAGTTTTAAGTTTACAATTTTTCACTTTTTCTTTTCCTGGGCTTTTAGAATTATTCTCCACACTTGCATAATTTCATACGCAGCAAATATCAATTGGGACACTAAGCATATTTCTGGATTTATTTTTCTTCGTAGTTCCCTTTTTCTAGAACCTAGCTTTGTAAGTTTCAGCCATCTCAGCCTCTCCAGATTTCTAGTCTCTACCTCCTCATCTCAGTAAGGCTTTGGACTCTGCTTGGTTTCCCATACCTGATCTTAGAATAAAAAAAAAAAAAAATGTAATAGGCAGAAAATCTGAGTTAATATCAAAGATAACATTTGGTTTCTTCATGTCTGTAATCAAAATCATACTTTAGTGTCTAGTGTCTGAAACATTCGTTTGTCTCTTTTCAAGCTTTTTTTGTTTGTTTTTACTATAGTTATTTTTAGGGCATAAGTATGTCTTGTTCTTTTACTTAATCATGATGTAATTGGATAAATTACCTTAAATGTAGACAAATAAAATGAGAATTAAAAGTATGGTTTCACAGTATTTTATATTTTATAAATACAAGTGCAATGCAGTCATTATTCTCAACATAAATGTTATTAATTCTCCTAAAAGTTAGCATGACAGAATTTTGGCAATTGGCATGTCACCTAAGTAAGTAAATAATACCTGAGGCATATTAATTTTTTATGGTTTTTATTGTAACTAATGACAAACCTGTGAGTAACTTGGTGGAAAAAAAATTTTTTTAATGAAATATCACTGTTTTATGTGATCTTCATGTGAAGAGAAACTATATCATTTCCCATCACGTATTATATTTTAATAAAGTCAAGAAAAAATAAGCATAACATTGATTAAAAAGTAATCATTCTTTTCAAAAGTCTTCATGTAAATTCATAGATTTTACACTGCAGTCAAACAGAAACATATATATATATATACATAAATATATGTATGTATATTTGAAATGTCAGAATAACCCAGAACAGTACACAGTAGGCAAACTACATTATTCTTTATTGTTAAAATATTGGTTTCCTACTTAATAACATATTTAAGCTTCTTACTTAATCCCTCAAATAATTTTAAGTGAGTGTATTTATTTGTTCTGATGGTTTTATAAATATGATAATTTAAACCAATACATTTCTTCTTTTTGCATTAAAATGTCATTTATTTGTTAAATTTGTCTAACGCTGGTAAAAGTAAGAAATCATTTTGTGTAGCATGCTGGTAAAAGTAAGAAAAGCTCAGTTTGAAAGAATTATGTTATTTCACGTTAATGTTTTTAAGAAGCTAAGCCTTGCAACTATACTACTTGTGGCAGATTGATTCATCTTTCTTTAAAGAGCATAATTAGATATTACAAGCACTCCTTTTTCGTTTTTCCTTTTTTTAAACATTTTTATTGGAGTATAATTGCTTTACAATGGTGTGTTAGTTTCTGCTTTATAACAAAGTGAATCAGTTATACATATACATATATCCCCATATCTCTTCCCTCTTCTGTCTCCCTCCCTCCCACCCTCCCTATCCCACCCTTCTAGCTGGTCACAAAGCACCGAGCGGATCTCCCTGTGCTATGTGACTGCTTCCCACTAGCTATCTATTTTACATTTGGTAGTGTATATGTCCATATATACGCTACCACTCTCTCACTTTGTCCCAGCTTACCCTTCCTCCTCCCCGTGTCCTCAAGTCCATTCTCTAGTAGGTCTGCGTCTTTATTCCCGTCTTGCCCCTAGGTTCTTCATGACGTTTTATATATATGTGTTAGCATACGGTATTTGTTTTTCTCTTTCTGACTTACTTCACTCTATACGACAGACTCTAGGTCCATCCACCTCACTACAAATAACTCAATTTCGTTTTTTTAAGGCTGAGTAATATTCCATGGTATATATGTGCCACATCTTCTTTATCCATTCATCTGTTGATGGACACTTAGGTTGCTTCCATGTCCTGGCTATTGTAAATAGAGCTGCGATGAACATTGTGGTACATGACTCTTTTTGAATTATGGTTTTCTCAGGGTATAGGCACAGTAGTGGGATTGCTGGGTCATTTGGTAGTTATTTTTTATTTTTTTTTTTTTGCGGTACGCGGCCTCTCACTGTTGTGGCCTCTCCTGTTGCGGAGCACAGGCTCCGGACGCGCAGGCTCAGCGGCCATGGCTTATGGGCCTAGCCTCTCCGCAGCATGTGGGATCTTCCCAGACCGGGGC
Organism: Monodon monoceros; assembly: GCF_005190385.1. Classification (NCBI taxonomy): domain Eukaryota; kingdom Metazoa; phylum Chordata; class Mammalia; order Artiodactyla; family Monodontidae; genus Monodon; species Monodon monoceros. Next base: position 4,498 of record NW_021698749.1, read on the forward strand.
ACGAACCAGTGTCCCCTGCATCAGCAGGCAGACTCTCAACCACTGTGCCACCAGGGAAGCCCTATTTGTAGTTTTTTAAGGAACCTCCATACTGTTCTCCATAGTGGCTGTATCAATTTACATTCTCACCAACGGTGCAAGAGTGTTCCCTTTTCTCCACACCCTCTCCAGCATTTATTGTTTGTAGATGTTTTAATGATGGCCATTCTGACCAGTGTGAGAAGATATCTCATTGTAGTTTTCATTTGCATTTCTCTACTGATTAATGATGTTGAGCATTCTTGCATGTGTTTGTTAGCAATCTGTATATCTTCTTTGGAGAAATGTCTGTTTAGGTCTTCTGCCCATTTTTGGATTGGGTTGTTTGTTTTCTTGATATTGAGCTGCATGGGCTGCTTGTAAATTTTGGAGATTAATCCTTTGTCAGTTCATTCATTTGCAAATATTTTCTCCCATTCTGAGGGTTGTCTTTTGGTCTTGTTTATCGTTTCCTTTGCTGTGCAAAAGCTTTTAAGTTTCATTAGGTCTCATTTGTTTATTTTTGTATTTATTTCCATTTCTCTAGGAGGTGGATCAAAAAGGATCTTGCTGTGATTTATGTCATAGAGTGTTCTGCCTATGTTTTCCTCTAAGAGTTTGATAGTGTCTGGCCTTACATTTAGGTCTTTAATCCATTTTGAGTTTATTTTTGTGTATGGTGTTAGGGAGTGATCTAATCTTGTACTTTTACATGT
>NW_021698750.1:0-2263 GCF_005190385.1 Monodon monoceros
CTGCTTGTAAATTTTGGAGATTAATCCTTTGTCAGTTGCTTCATTTGAAAATATTTTCTCCCATTCTGAGGGTTGCTTTTCATCTTGTTTACATTTTCCTTTGCTGTGCAAAAGCCTTTAAGTTTCATTAGGTCCCATTGTTTATTTTTATTTTTATTTCCATTTCTCTAGGAGGTGGGTCAAAAAGGATCTTGCTGTGATTTATGTCATAGAATGTTCTGCCTATGTTTTCCTCTAAGAGTATTACAGTGTCTGGTCATTTAGGTCTTAAATCCATTTTCAGTTTATTTTTCTGTATGGTGTTAGGAAGTGTTCTAATTTCATTCTTTTACATGTAGCTGTCCAGTTTTCACAGAACAACTTACTGAAGCGCTGTCTTTTCTCCATTGTATATTCTTGCCTCCTTTATCAAAAATAAGGTGACCATAGGTGTGTGGGTTTATCTCTGGGCTTTCTATGCTGTTCCACTGATCTATATTTCTGTTTTTGTGCAAGTACCATACTGCCTTGATTATTGTAGCTTTGTAGTATAGTCTGAAGTCCAGGAACCTGATTGCTCCAGCTCTGTGTTTCTTTCTTAAGATTGCTTTGGCTATTCAGGGTCTTTTGTGTTTCCATACAAATTGTGAAGTTTTTTGTTCTAGTTCTGTGAAAAATGCAATTGGTAGTTTGATAGGGATTGCCTTGAATCTGCTTTGGTTAATATAGTCATTTTCACAATATTCATTCTTCCAATCCAAGAACATGGTATATCTCTCAATCTGTTTGTATCATCTTTAATTTCTTTCATCAGTGTCTTATAGTTTTCTGCATACAGGTCTTTTGTCTCCTTAGGTGGGTTTATTCCTAGGTATTTTATTCTTTTTGTTGCAGTGGTAAATGGGAGTGTTTCCTTAATTTCTCTTTCAGATTTTTCATCTTTAGTGTATAGGAATGCAAGAGATTTCTGTGCATTAATTTTGTATCCTGCTACTTTCCCAAATTCATTGATTAGCTCTAGTAGTTTTCTGGTAGCATCTTTAGTGTTCTTTATGTATAATATCATGTCATCTGCAAACAGTGACAGCTTTACTTCTTCTTTTCCAATTTGGATTCCTTTTATTTATTTTTCTTCTCTGATTGCTGTGGCTAAAACTTCCACAGCTATGTTGAATAATAGTGGTGAGAGTGGACAACCTTTTTTTTTTTTTTTTTTTAACATCTTTATTGGGGTATAATTGCTTTACAATGGTGTGTTAGTTTCTGCCCTACAACAAAGTGAATCAGTTATACATATACATATGTTCCCATATATCTTCCCTCTTGCGTCTCCCTCCCTCCCACTCTCCCTATCCCACCCCTCCAGGCTGTCACAAAGCACCGAGCTAATATCCCTGTGCCATGCGGCTGCTTCCCACTAGCTATCTACCTTACTACGTTTGGTAGTGTATATATGTCCATGACTCTCTCTCGCCCTGTCAAAACTCACCCTTCCCCCTCCCCATATCCTCAAGTCCGTTCTCCAGTAGGTCTGCGTCTTTATTCCTGTCTTACCCCTAGGTTCTTCATGACATTTTTTTTTCTTAAATTCCATATATATGTGTTAGCATACGGTATTTGTCTTTTTCTTTCTGACTTACTTCACTCTGTATGACAGACTCTAGGTCTATCCATCTCATTACAAATAGCTCAATTTCGTTTCTTTTTAAGGCTGAGTAATATTCCATTGTATATATGTGCCACATCTTCTTTATCCATTCATCCGATGATGGGCACTTAGGTTGTTTCCATCTCCGGGCTTTTGTAAATAGAGCTGCAATGAACATTTTGGTACATGACTCTTTTTGAATTTTGGTTTTCTCAGGGTATATGCCCAGTAGTGGGATTGCTGGGTCATATGGTAATTCTATTTGTAGTTTTTTAAGGAACCTCCATACTGTTCTCCATAGTGGCTGAACCAATTCACATTCCCACCAGCAGTGCAAGAGTGTTCCCTTTTCTCCACACCCTCTCCAGCATTTACTGTTTGTAGATTTTTTGATGATGGCCATTCTGACTGGTGTGAGGTGGTACCTCATTGTAGTTTTGATTTGCATTTCTCTAATAATTAGTGATGTTGAGCATCCTGTCATATGTTTGTTGGCAATCTGTATATCTTCTTTGGAGAAATGTCTATTTAGGTCTTCTGCCCATTTTTGGATTGGGTTGTTTGTTTTTCTGATATTGAGCTGCATGAGCTGCTTGTAAATTTTGGAGATTAATCCTTTGTCAGTTGCTTCATTTG
>NW_021698751.1:0-342 GCF_005190385.1 Monodon monoceros
GTCCCATATCCCTAACCCGTACGCTAACACTAATCCGTGCCCTACCACTTATGCTCACCCTAAACCGTTGTCGTACCCTAACCTGTACCCTAAACCGTCTCCGTCCACTAACCCTAACCCTAAACCTAAACCTAACACTAACCCTTACCCTAAGCCTTACCCTAATCCGTCCCCCAATCCTAACCCATACGCTAACACTAACCCGTACCCTAACACGTACGCTCACACTAAACCGTTGTCATAACCTAACCTGTACCCTAAACCGTCCCCATCCCCGTCACCTAACCCTAAACCTAAACCTAACCCTAACCCTTACCCGAAGCCTTACCCTAACCAGTCCCC
>NW_021698751.1:442-1638 GCF_005190385.1 Monodon monoceros
CCTACCCTAACCTGTACCCTAAACCGTCCCAGTCCCCTAACCCTAACCCTAAACCTTGCCCGAAGCCTTACCCTAACCTGTCCCCTAATCCTAACCCGTACGCTAACAGTAACCCGTACCCTAACACGTACGCTCACCCTAAACCGTTCTCCTACCCTAACCTGTACCCTAAACCGTCCCCATGCCCATCCCCTAACCCTAACCTTAACCCTAACCCTAAACTTTACCCTAACTCGACCCCTATTCCTAACCCGTACGCTAACACTAACCCGTGCCCTACAACGTATACGCACCCTAAACCGTTGTCGTACTCTAACCTGTACCCTAAACCGTCCCCGTCCACTAACCCTAACCCTAAACTTAACCCTAACCCTAACCCTTTCCCGAAGCCTTACCCTAACCCGTCCCATAATCCTAACCCGTACGCTAACAATAACCCGTACCCTAACACATACGCTCACCCTAAACCGTTGTCGTACATTAATCTGTAACCTAAACCGTCCCCGTCCCCGTCCCCTATCCCTAACCCTAACCCTAACCCTAACCCTTACCCGAAGCCTTACCCTAACACGTCGCCTAAAACTAACCCGTACGCTAACACTAACCCATACCCTAACACGTACGCTCAACGTAAACCGTTGTCGTACCCTAACCTGTACCCTAAACCGTCCCCGTCCCCTAAACCTAACGCTAATCCTAACCCTAAGTCTAACACTTACCCGAAGCCTTACCCTAGCCCGTCCCCTAATCCTAACCCGTACGCTAACACTAACCCGTACCCTAATACGTACGCTCACCCTAAACCATTGTCATACAATAACCTGTACCCTAAACCGTCCCCGTCCCTAATCCTAACCCTAAGCCTAACCCTAACCCTAACCCTTACCCGAAGCCTTACCCTAACTGGTTCCTAATCGTAATCCGAACGCTAACACTAAACAGTACCCTAACACGTACGCTCACCCTAAACCATTGTCGTATCCCAACCTGTACCCTAAACCGTCCCCGTCCTCTAACCCTAACCCTAACCATAAACCTAACCCTTACCTGAAACCATACCCTAACCCGTCCCCTAATCCAAACCCATATGCTAACACTAAGAGTACCCTATCACGTACGCTCAACCTAAACCTCTGTTGTACCCTAACCTGTACCCTAAACCGTCTCTGTCCCCGTCCCCTAACCCTAACCCTAAC
>NW_021698752.1:0-15064 GCF_005190385.1 Monodon monoceros
TCAGGCACAGTTCAGCAGAGAGGATCCATGACAAAAAAAAAAAAAAAATGATTAAATGAAGGAATTCACAGTATTCTAAGATGCTCTCCACCTACGTGTCCAACCCTCTACCCTGGGAACATTGGCAATCAGATCGACACCTGCCTCTGGACAGGAGATTGAAAGAGCCTGTATTGGAGAACTCTGACCAACTTAACAGAAAATATCCAAATCTACTGACCTCAGGGATTCTGTAACCCAGAGCCTACGCTGGTCATTACACACATTCAGAGCTTCCATCAACTTTAGAGTCTCCCATTATTAAACATAAGTGGAAAAATTAATGATACCAACATTCAAGGAAAATCTCTAATATGAAGAATACAGAAAACAACAACACACAGGGGGAAAAGCCACTTAGAGGAACCAGAGCTGTACAGGAAGGATCAAACTTCAAGTTAATACTATAAATATCCTTAGACAGATAAGAACATATTATATCCATGAAACAAATGAAATGCTATTTAAGAGAGAAAACAAACAGAATAAAAAGGGGTTTTGAAAAAAATAGTAATATTATAGCAGAAATGAAAACCTCAATAGAAGAGTTAAAAGATAAAATTAAGGAAAACTCCCAGAAAGTAGAACTAAAATACAGAGAAGGAAAATAGAAAATAAAACATAATAAAGAGGATAAGTCATGAACATCCAACAACTAATTAATAGGAGTTCCAGAAAGAGAGAACATGGAAAATAGAGAAGAAATTGTCAAAGAAATAATTCAAGAATATATCCCAGAACTAAGGAACACTAATTTCCAGACTGAGAGATCCTGACAAGAGTCAGGACAATAAATGAAAACAAACTTCCTGCCAAGGCATATTGTTGTGAAATTTCATAAAAGTGAGAACAAAAAAAATCCTAAAATCTTTCAGAATGTAAAAGTACATAATATACAAAGGGATGGTTTGCAGAATGACAGTGGATTTTTCAATAGAATCCTAGAACCTAGAAGATAATGGGCCAATGTCTTCAAAATTCTGAAAGATAATTATTTCCAATCAAGAATTCTATACTCAGGTGAACTATCAATCAATTGTGAAGCTAGAATATGCAAAGCCTCAAATGATTTTCCTCCCATACAACTTTGCTAAGGAAGCTCCTGGAGGACATACTGCAATAAGATGAGGGAGTAAACAAAGAAAGAGGAGTACATGAGTTTCTAGAAACCAGAGATCCAACCCAGGAGAGAGGTGAAGGTAATACCTGAGATGCTGATGAGGGAAGTCCTCAAACACCAGCTCTCATGTCCAGTGCACAGCAAGTCCAGATTGGAGCAACACAAAGAGGACACCACCAGCAATCATTCTAAAAAGAAAGATGACCTTGAATTTGATGGATTACCTGATAAACTTGAACATAGTCACAGATGTATTCTTCTGGAAGAGAGTTTGAAGATAAATTACTATAATTTACACAGAAAATTAAGAAAATAAAAAAGTGAGATAATTCTTAAATCCAGAGAAAGCAAGAAGTTATTCAAGCAAGAAAATCTAATCAGCATATTACATGGCTCAGCTGTGGGTAATATTACATAATTAACTGAGTATTGATCAAATTTACCAAAGTCTATGCCTTAATTAGGATATCAGAGAGGAAGTATCTGTGAGAGTAGTAGAGGCAGAGTGAGAATTAACTCCTCATCTTTCACTTTAGGAAATCAACAGATTATCTCTCAAAGGGGAAAATCAAAGAATAGCAGGGTAGGCCTGTTATGTGGGCATATAGTGGATAATATTAGAACAGCTGAGGGTAAACATGGTTGCCTTTGGGGAGTGGGGACTGGGGAAGGGATAAAAGTGCCCTTCCTACTTCCATAGGAAGCTTCATTTAACTTTTAAAACAAGGTACACATACAACTCTGATAAAAATTAAAACATAAAAAAAGATTAAATGACACACTGTGCCTCAAAATCATCTATCAGAGTACCTGGTTTGTAATAAACAGCTAATAAATTTATTTGTTTTTAAAAAAGATAGGAAAATTAGATGTTTGCTGTAGTCCTTTCACACAGGAGGAAGGAAGTGATCCAGAAAATGGAATCTAGGAGCACATTGTCCAAGAATGTATGACAGTATCACATCTTTTGAAACTATGTGGACTTCATTGGGTAGTAACTCAGGCACAGCAAGGGAACAATTCATCCTTATTGGTCCAGCAAGTCTGTTGAAACACAAAACAATGAAGCAATTTGAGCAAAGACCTTATGTGTCTGCATGTGTAGTGAATTCATTCACTTGGCCCAGAGAGGAGTATGAGATAGGTCAGAATCATGAGACAAGTTAGTGAGATAGATCTGTGTCAGGTGCTCACTCAGAGCTCATCTGGAGCTGTTCTCAACCTTGATTGCACACTAGATTCATTTGGGGAGCTTTAAAAAATCCTGATACCCACCACATCCTAGAATTAAATTAAATCAGAATCGTCTCCCAAGTACCTCAAGTGATTCCAATGTGTAGTGAGGTGGAGAAGCATAGCCCTAATGGGTAAGTTCATGAGACTGGGCTTGCAGCTGCCATTTCCCAAATCTCATCAGAGCCCAGGGAGAGGTAAGGAGATGCAGAGCCAATGGGGAGAGAAGATGGGTATTCCCTCCCACACCCCCACCATGCCAGGGGCAAACTGCACTTCTAGCCCAACCCCACCTCTTTTGGTACAGTTGTAGGAATTCTTCTGGGTAATCCTAAGGCACACAACAGGGTCCTGTCTTCCCTCCATCATCCTCACTCACCAGAACAGGAGTTCTGACTGGTCAAAACCTGAGACACTGATGGGCAGTGTCTTGAAGGCAGAGACCAGGCTCCATCCTTTCCCCTCTATTCTTAGTATCTGGGGAAATAGACCATTTTTCTGTTTCTAGACCACTGGCCTTCTTGGGGTGGACTCAGGCACACTGGTCCCCTCCATTTCAAAATCGCTGCATGTGGGACTGGGGTCTCTCATGAAAATCCAGTGAGTGGGGAGTAGGACACTGTCTTCATCAGTTCAGGCTGTTATAACAAACATACCATAGCCTGGTGGCTTAAACAACAGAAATTAATTTTCTCACAGTTCTAGTGGTTGGTAGTCTGAGATGAGGGTGTCAGTGTAGTTGGGTTCTGGTGAGAGCTCTCTTCTTGGCTTACAGAATGCCACCTTCCTGCTGTGTCCTCACAAGACCTCTTCTTTTTGTGCAAGTAGGGAGGGAGAAAGAGGAACAAGAGGGTAAGACAGAGAGGTAGAGACAGAGAGTGGGGAGCGGGAGAGAGAGAGATATCTGTCTGGTATCTCTTATAAGGGCACTAATCCCATCATGAAGGCCCCCCCCCCTTATGACCTCATATAAACCTAATTATCTTCCAAAGGCCCCATCATTGTGAGTTAGGTTTTTAACATACGAATTATGGGGGTGGCAGATGCAAATATTCAGTCCTTAACAGATACCTTAGGTCTCAGCTCTGGGTCTTGCCTCCAGCAAAGCCTTCCTGAGGCTATCAGCCTTTTGGTCAGCTCTCCATAACCAGAGGGCATTCTGTTTCCTATCCAGTCATTGATTTTCTGTGTGCCCTCTCTCAGTTCAGAACCCCCAAGAGAGTGAATGGGAGAATTTGAGTTCTAAATTTTCTTCTAGAAACACCCAAATACAGTTTGTAGGGAAACTCCAAGCTGGCCCTCCACTACTCTGATGGCCTAAACAAGCAGCTGGAGTTTTCCATTCTCCTCCCCAATCAATTAGTATATGCATTTCACATATAAAGCAGGATGTTATGCTGAGCACTGTATGAAACTAAGAAGGAAGACACTCTCCTAGCTCACAAAGCAGAGTAAAATTCAAAATATTTAACAATGGGAGCTGTAGGCAATAACTACAGTTGACCTTGAACAACATGGAGGTAAGGGGCCCTAACCCTCCCAACAGTCAAAAATCCATGTATAAGTTTACAATTGGCCTTCCAGATCTGCAGTTTCGCATCCTTGGTTTTAATCAACCATGGACTGTGTAGCACTGCAGTATTTACTGGTGAAAAAAATCCGTGTATAAGTGGACCAGTGCAGTATTGTTCAAGGGCCAACTGTATTTAAACACAAATCAATATAGGAGTATTGCACTATATGAGTAATATGAATGGTAATACCATTAGCCTTGCCCCAAAGAGTTTAGGAGTGCTCTGCCAGGTGTGCACTGGGACTCAGGAATGCAGTGAAGAATGCAAGCGATATGTTAGGGAATCGCTGACCGAAACCGCCCACCTTGGCCAGGCACGATGATAACCACTTGCAAGAGTTGTCTCCCAACGAGAGGTCCCAATTAGGAACATAGTGCTGCCGCTGAAAACTAACTGGGAGAATTTAGGAGGGGCCAAAAGGAGAAAGGAGAGACCAGTCCGTATGTCCTACCAACCTCCCAGAATCCTTCTCGCTGTAATCCATCTTGGCTGAGCGATGTGCTAGCCACCAAGAAGGACCCTGAGTCAGAATGATAGGCCTGAGACAACCCGGAAACTAACCCCATCACCATAAAACCTGAGACTGCCAGCCACGTGGCAGAGCAGTTCTGCTGGTTTCCCTTATCCTGTTGCTCTCCAGCCAGGCACCCTTTCCCAATTAAGTTTCTTGCTTTGTCAGCACGTGTGTCTCCTTGGACAATCCATTTCTGAGTGTCAGACAAGAGCCCACTCTCGGGCCCTGGAGGGAGTCCCCCTTCCCGGAACAGATACAGAAGCAAAACCAAGCTGAGGCCTCCACTGAATGCCCCTTCTGTAGCAGGGAAGAGCCAAATCTGTCTACATGTTGGATCTGTTTCTTTTACTTTAACCTTTGCTTCCTGTTGCTTTTGTTCTCTAAAAGGATACTGTCTATACATAATGGCCTGCCTAGGGGAACCCTGCCCCTCTGCCTGAATGTTAAACCAAAGTGCCTTTGTTCAGGGAAACATCCTGACCCTGCCCACCTGTGAATGGCTGCAAGAAAGAAGAAATTAACACATACCCTCCCCAAGGCTGGCCATTCCAGGGGACATTTGCAAATCTTATGGCCTATTTACTTTACTTCCTCATCTCCAGTTCTATAGAAGAAACTGGCATCCAAACCCCGAAAAGCATTATTTTGAGACATCAGTCTGCCATCTCGGTCTACAGGCTTTCCGTATTCCTTGCCTCAACACGTCATCTCCAGTTTATTGGCTTGTTGTGTGGCAAGCAGAGTGAGCTTGGACTCGGTAACACTTCCTGTGCTGTATTTGGATTCCTCCACCTGGGGAGGCCTAGACACACAGGGGTCCAGGCCCAGAGTCAGGGACCAGAGTTAATTATAAGTCTGAACCAGTCTTCCCTTTCAGAGAGGCCTTGGCTTGGGAAACAGAGAAGTGAAAAGAAAAAGAGGTCCTTTAGCTGGAGTCAGGTAGGGTCACAAGCAGAGTGAAGAAGAAGCTCTTAATTCAAGCTGCCTCAGATTACATTTGTCCACACATGCATGCAAAATACTGCTTAAAAAATAAATGAAGTTAATTTCTCTCTAGGGGTTCCCTTTCATCTCGGGGTTTCAAAGCATTTTGCCACAAAAAATCCCCACCTTCACTCACTTTTAAATCTAAATATAAACTGAGAACCCTCAGGGTTAAATTTTGGGAAAGCCCTTTGAACTTTTGAAAAGTACTAAAGAATATTTTATCATTATAAGATCCAAGTGGCCAACCAAGGACCTCATAGCCAGAAAACTCCTCCTGATGAAAGCCCACATCTCTGATCAGAGGACCGGCCTGCTAATTAAAATCACAATTAAAACTAGCAGGGGAGAGGGAGAGTGGTGACTCAGCACCCTTACCCAGAAGCAGAAACACCCACGACTGACTCACACAGGATACATGAGATTTTCTCCAACGGGCATTTGGAAAAAAAGAAAAGAAATATGAGTCCCGACCGCCCTCCCTCTACTGACCCAGTAAACTCCCTGTTGGAGTCAGTGACACAGCCTTGACTTCCTCCCACCTCAACAGGAAGGGCCAGATTGGCCTCCTGTAGACGGGAATGTGGAGCGTTGTTCGCATATGCATTTTTCAGCAAAGGAATGTCTCAGAATCTCCCTGGTTCCAGCATGTGAGTCAGTAGTGGGTGTTTGTTTTTTGGGTTCTGGGTGTGAGTCACCGCCATCCTGCTGTTGGTCTTCTCAATTCAGGGGTAACAACTAAAAAGAGACGCATAGAAATGTCTCTGATGCTTAAAAGGCACGTGATAGGGAGGGATAAATCAGGAGCTTGGGATGAACATACACACACGACTATGTATAAGATAGGTAACCAACAAGGACCTACTGTATAGCACAGGGAACTCTACTCAATATTCTGTGATAACCTATATGAGAAAAGAATCTGAAAAAGAATGGATATACGTATATGTATAACTAAATTACTTTGCTGTGCACCTGAAACTAACATAACATTGTACATCAACTATACTCCAATAAATAAAAAAAAAAAGGGACCTGGAAGTTCAGTTGGCAGTTGCATCGCAGCTCTTTTCTCTATAAACAAGTATACAGCATTTATAAATAACAGTGAGAAAGAGGAAGGAGGAAGAAGGAGGGGACATAAGTCTTTAGAGGATGTGATTGCAGTAAACGGAAACAGAGTCTAGTCAAAGTAAAAATAGACAACTGCCTGTTTGTCAGCTGCAGGAGGGCTTTGGCAGCTGGTATGGCCCAGGAGCCCTGTGTGCTGCTCCTCACTGGCCCAGCAGTGTGGGTGGGAGGAGGGGTGTTGCCAATGCCATCCAACAATCCTGGAACCTGAAAGACCATCTTGGCTTTGAAAGGACATCTTCCTGATGTCCCTCACCTCAATGCTGGGCTTGGCACCATTTATTCCTGGAAAACACTTCAAGACCACCCAGAATTCTACAGCAGGAACGATCTACAAAGTCCCAGTGTCACACGGGGACCAGTGCCAACTATACCAGCTTGAAAAACAGTGATCTGACAGTTTGGGCTACACCAACAGCTAGTTTTTATTTCAGTAATATTGACCAACAAATCAAGCCACTTCAGGTGGCTGAAAAACATAAGGTGATCACCAAACAAACAGGTTTTGAGCTGTGGACAGCTCAAATCTTCCTGGATTTGACCCAGGAAGAAAGCAGAGGGATCACTAGTGAAAAGAGCTTCAACTTTTCAACTGGTTTGAATGTGGAAGTCAAAGCTGGACCTTTTATATGTCATTGGAGGCTGGATACTATGTTCTATTTCTCGTATATATAATTAAAAGATTTCTGGATGCCCACACACTGTCGCTACTAAAGACTTTACAAAGCTCAGAAAACAGAGGCCCTGCCCTCTCATTCCAATGTTAGTCAACCTACACAAATCCTTGGCAGGAAAAGATAATAAAAACTAACTCTGATGTCAATCCATGACGAGTCATAAAGGAAGGAAGAAGTTTTGCTTCAAAACATTTTCATTTGAGGAGAAAAAATTATAATGCACATCAGCACCAAACGGAATGCAAAGATTATAAACTTGGAGCTGTTTTCCTGGGACCCGACATTTTAAAATAAAATGTTTGCAGAATACTTTTTACATTCATATCTCAGTTTTTTGTTTTAAAGATAATTATCTGTGGATATTGCAGAGCTTCCTGAACACCCATTTGCTGTAGGCTTATACACCCGAAAGATGTATACACTGAGGCCTATTCCAAAACAAATCAAAACCAATTAACACATACTCCTGATTGTGAGTTTTTGCTTAACTAACCTGCTATTCTCTCAAAAAAGTGAGGAGTTGGAATTTGAATGGCAGATGGAGTCATTCCACTTTCTCAAAATAATTCTGCTCTTAACCTGCTCAGTCTTGGGGATCATTTTTTGGATAAGTGACTGATGAGATACTCTCATAGTTTATGACAACCCATCAAACGGCTTCCATGCCAAAACTGAGTTGGCATAGCCAGGAAGTGGGCACCCAGGAAGCATGTCTTTGCTCTTCTGTATTTATTTTTTCCAGTTTTATTGAGATATAATTGACATACAGCATTGCATAAATTTAGGGTATACAGAATAATGGTTTGGCTTACGTACATCATGAAATGATGACCACAGTAAATTTAGTGAACAGCCATCTTCTCATACAGAAACAAAACCTTGTGATGAGAACACTTAGGATTTGCTCTCTTAACAACATTATCTTATAACTGGAAGTTCGTGCCTTTTGACTGCCTGCATCCAGTTCCCCCTTTCCCTACCCCCGCCTCTGGTAACCACACATCTGATCTCTTTCCCTAGGATCATGTCTTTTCTGTTACCCCAACTCTTTAGCCATAGATTATCGATATAGTGTTAGACACCTGACCCAAGCCAGGCCAGTTGGAGTTCTGCCTTGGGGTTTTTCACACTGGAGTGTGGCAAAGAATCCCATATTCTCTTGTCTGAGAGCATGGGGTGTGAAATTTGCACGTGCAGTGTTCCTTACCCCATAGAGGAAGCCAATATTCAGAGAAAAAAATGAGCTCACAACTAGAGAGGTGAGACAGAAAAAGTACTGGCTGCATTTGAATTTTTAGTTCCATTTGTCCCTAAGATCATGCAGCTTGTCTTTAAGACATAAGACATCCCAGAATCCTTTAAAAAATTGTCACTGCCACCCTTTTTCTTGCCTAACCTACTTAAGTTTCTAATACACCAAAAAAAGAGTCTTATTGTATATATGGATCCAGTTGATTATGAAAAAATGAATCAAGGTTGCCAAACGTTTTTTCTCAAAGAAAATTTGATCCAAGGGACTATAGAGAGATATTTATTTACATTGTTAAGAGATATTTATTTACATTGTTATTTACATATAGAGAGATATTTATTTACATTTATTTACATTTATCTTTCAACAAACATCTAGACAGCACACACATAGGGTATTCCACCTTTATAAGGCTATAGACCAGGGGATGTCATCTCCACCCTTCTAGTTTGTAGTCTTGTCAGAGATACAATTAGCTTTGTTTCTGTGGAAACCAAAGTTTCTTCTTTTCTGTGTATTCCCCACCCCTATCAGAACAGGAGCTACACAAGGTGGGGTATTGGTTTTGTTCATTGATGTGTCCAAGCACCTAGAACAGTGCTTCGCATGTGGTAGGCACTGAACAAAAATGTACTAAATAAATGAACTAACCTTTGTCCATGTCCTAATCCTGTTAGGTGTGTTAGCTCCTCAAGAATGCTAGGGTTAGAGATAGATGGAACAATGAAATTAAAAGAACAGAAGATGGACACTAAAATACTGGAGACATAAAGAAGCTTAAAGGTCAAAAGAGAAGTAGTTTTAAATTTAACAATTTAGAAGCACTTCTGTTTCAGCAACTGATCAATAGATGAAGCATATATCTCTCCATCCCACTTCTATTTAAGCTCTAATTTACTTACTACTGGTTATACCATTATTCCTTCAGTCAGCAGACCCTTTCAGTTTTAGCTAAGCAAATGGCAGCCCAACCAAGAACCATGTTTTCCAGCCTCCCTTGCATCTAAGTAAGACCGTAAGATTAAGTTTTGACCAATAGAATGTTAGTAGAAATGATGTGTTTCACTTATGAATCATGCCTTTAAATGGTATGAGCATACTCACTCTTAGTCCCTTTTTTTCTTCCCATTTACTGTGATTCAAATTTGATGACAGAACCTGGACTAGCCATCTTAGATTTCCAAATGGAAGCTGCATGCCAAGGATGACGGAACAGGAACATAGAAGGAGTTTTTGTGATAGGAGTTTGTGATACCATGCAGCTGCCACATTAAACTTGGACAGCTCACATTTGGACAGTTAACATGAAGGAAAAAGAATTGTCTGTTTTATTTCAGACACTGCTATGTTTGGGTCTTTGTTATTATAGCTGAAGCTATGTAGTAACTAATACATTGACACAATCAAAATTAATCTGGCCTGGAACTTCTCCTATCTTCAATTGACTTTCATTAAGCTTATGTCCTTCAGGTTCTTGACAAATTTGTCTTATGTACTCAATCATTGTTTCCATCCATATATGCAGCCTATGTTAGGAATTCTTGGTTCTCGTTCCTGTTGTAGATTCCTAATGAGCACCAGGTTTCGAAACAAAGTTGGACTGACCAGAACTGGTTGCTTGAGTCCCGTAAACCTGCTGCTCAGTCATTCTCAGAGTCAACAGTTTGTAGTGCAGCATGAACTTGTTCTCTCATTATTTTCAAAGAGTTTAGTCTCTGCAGCAAGATGACACTGCCTTAAGGAAAGAGGCTCTGTCTTCCATATTTCCAAATGCCACCCAGCCAGTGCTTAGTACAGAGTGGAGCAATTATTAAGGGCTCCATAAATACACTAAAACCTCTATTATTATTTGCACAGTTTACCTGGGACTTCCTACCACAGATTGCTAGTTATTATTTTGGTGGTACAGTCTATCATAATCATTGGTCAATATTAATATGCAAAGATACCCAACAGGACAAGCTGGTCTATGCTAAATGCCAGATGAATGACAGAGGAGAGGGCATCAAGAAGGTCACGGGAGGGAGAGGATTGGCTCAGTGGGAGGTGACCTCCTGTCTTCATGCCAGACAGCAAATTCTCACAGAAAGGAAAGAGGAATGAGATACCATTTTGTGGGGCTAAAAACACTACCCCAAATCCCTAAGCTGGTGCCACCAAGGGAATGCAGGACAAATGGAAGGACAGAACATCGTACTCAATGCTTCGGGCAACAGGTAAGCTTGTTTCTGGCAAAACAGAGGTGGGTTGAACTGGCCACAGAACTTAAACCTCATCAGAGAGGGAGGCTGAAGCTGCATTGACCTTTCGCTTGGTTCATGCCCAGATCTTTGAAGCATGGGGAGCACCTATAAACAAATAAAGCCCAGGTAGTAAGAAAGTTACGATGCCCTTGGGAAGGAACAGTGGATATGGCTTCATAGAAGAGGGAGCTTAATTCAGATCCTAAATTAAGGATAAACATTAGAAACAAAGAGTATTCTGGAACCTGAAGTTGTGGAGGGAAGATGGCAGCATGAACAGTAATCTAGAGTCAGGAAAAAGTATACTGTGCTCAGTCAGAGCTGACAGCTCACATAGGAGGTCTAATGGACATATTTTAGTTTGTGTGTTTGACTTCCCTTGCTTTCAGGAATTGCTTCTTCACTACTCTTGCCAATCACAGGGCCCTGCTTGCCACCTAAAGGGAATAGATGTGGGACTCAGCCTGAGCCATCAGGATGCTGTTCACCCCTGGGCTGGAACGTGGAACTTCTCTGGAGCAGGCACATGACCCAAGCAGAGCCAAGCAGAGTCCTTTGGGTAGATTAATAAGGATACAAGGAAAGAAGGGATTATTTTCTCTTTTATGTGATTGCTAGCTATGAAGACCATGTAAATTTAGCTCTGCCACCTGCATCGCTGCTGTTACAGAGAAGGTTGCCTAAGAATTAAGCCCGTTTGGAAGATGAAGAGCCACAAGGGAAGAAAGGAGATCCTAAGGACAGAGTCTGAATCTCAGAGCCAGCTGTGCCTAGAGAAAAACTCCTGTGCCACCTTGGACTCTCCAGTTACAGGAAGCAATCAATTCTTCTTGTGTTTCTGCCACGTTGGGTTTCTGTCCTTGCAACTGAAAGAGACCTGACTAATGTGGGAGTAAGTGGGGATAGGGTTAGAAAGTAGATACAGCTGTATTACGGAGGCCCTGAGTCCTAGAAAAAAGGTTTGGACTTGTTTTTGAATATGACAAGATGAGCCATTTAAGTTGGGAGGCTGTTACCATGTACGTGGTGGCTCTGTAGAAATAGTTCAGCCAGCAGCGGCTTCCAGCCTCATCACCTCCGGATGACAGATCCCATGCAGATCCCGAGCCACTGTGTCCCCTTCTGCAGAGTGGGGTGTGACTCCATGTACCCCACTGAATGGCGGTGAGGAAGACGTTCAATAACCCAGTCAGCACCTGGTAAAGGCACGACAGCTTTTTTTTTTAACATCTTTATTGGAGTATAATTGTTTTACAATGGTGTGTTAGTTTCTGCTTTATAACAAAGTGAATCAGTTATACATATACATATGTTCCCATATCTCTTCCCTCTTGCATCTCCCCCGCTCCCACCCTCCCTATCCCACCCCTCTAGGTGGTCACAAGCACCGAGCTGATCTCCCTGTGCTATGCGGCTGCTTCCCACTAGCTATATATTTTACGTTTGGTAATGTATATATGTCCATGCCACTCTCTTGCTTTGTCACAGCTCACCCTTCCCCCTCCCCATATCCTCAAGTCCATTGTCTAGTAGGTCTGTGTCTTTATTCCTGTCTTACCCCTAGGTTGTTCATGACATTTTTTTCTTAAATTCTATACATATGTGTTAGCGTACGGTATTTGTCTTTCTCTTTCTGACTTACTTCACTCTCTATGACAGACTCTAGGTCTATTCACCTCATTCCAAAGAGCTCAATTTCGTTTCTTTTTATGGCTGAGTAATATTCCATTGTATATATGTGCCACATCTTCTTTATCCATTCATCCAATGATGGACACTTAGGTTGCTTCCATCTCCTGGCTATTGTAAATAGAGCTGCAATGAACATTTTGGTACATGACTCTTTTTGAATTATGGTTTTCTCAGGGTATATGCCCAGTAGTGGGATTGCTGGGTCATATGGTAGTTCTATTTGTAGTTTTTTAAGGAACCTCCATACTGTTCTGCATAGTGGCTGTACCAATTCACATTCTCACCAGCAGGGCAAGAGTGTTTCCTTTTCTCCACACCCTCTCCAGCATTTATTGTTTCTAGATTTTTTGATGATGGCCATTCTGACCAGTGTGAGATGATATCTCATTGTAGTTTTTTTGTGTGTGTGTGTGGTACATGGGCCTCTCACTGTTGTGGCCTCTCCTATTGCGGAGCACAGGCTCTGGATGCGCAGGCTCAGTGGCCATGGCTCATGGGCCTAGCTGCTCTGCCGCATGTGGGATCTTCCCGGACCGGGGCAAGAACACATGTCCCCTGCATCGGCAGGCGGACTCTCAATCACTGTGCCACCAGGGAAGCCCTCATTGTAGTTTTGATTTGCATTTCTCTAATGATTAATGATGTTGAGCACTCATTCATGTATTTGTTGGCAATCTGTATATCTTCTTTGGAGAAATATCTATTTAGGTCTTCTGCGCATTTTTGGTTTGGGTTGTTTGGGATTTTTTTGTTGCTGTTATTGAGCAGCATGAACTGCTTGTAAATTTTGGAGATTAATCCTTTTTCAGTTGCTTCATTTGCAAATATTTTCTCCCATGCTGAGGGTTGTCTTTTGGTCTTGTTTATGGTTTCCTTTGATGTGCAAAAGCTTTTAAGTTTCATTAGGTCCCATTTGTTTATTTTTGTTTTTATTTCCATTTCTCTAGGAGGTGGGTCAAAAAGGATCTTGCTGTGATTTATGTCATAGAGTGTTCCACCTATGTTTTCCTCTAAGAGTTTGATAGTTTCTGGCATTACATTTAGGTCTTTAATCCATTTTGAGCTTATTTTTGTGTATGGTGTTAGGGAGTGATCTAATCTCATACTTTTACATGAACCTGTCTAGTTTTCCCAGCACCACTTATTGAAGAGGCTGTCCTTTCTCCACTGTACATTCCTGCCTCCTTTATCAAAGATAAGGTGACCATATGTGCATGCGTTTATCTCTGGGCTTTCTCTCCTGTTCCATTGACCTCTATTTCTGTTTTTGTGCCAGTACCATAATGTCTTGATTACTGTAGCTTTGTAGTATAGTCTGAAGTCCGGCAGCCTGATTCCTCCAGCTCCATTTTTCGTTCTCAAGATTGCTTCGGCTATTTGGGGTCTTTTGTGTTTCCATACAAATTGTGAAAGTTTTGTTCTAGTTCTGTGAAAAATGCCAGTGGTAGTTTGATAGGGATTGCATTGAATCTGTAGATTGCTTTGGGTAGTATAGTCATTTTCACAATGTTGATTCTTCCAATCCAAGAACATGGTATATCTCCATCTATTTGTATCATCTTTCATTTCTTTCATCAGTATCTTATAATTTTCTGCATACAGGTCTTTTGTCTCCTTAGGTAGGTTTATTCTTAGATATTTTATTCTTTTTGTTGCAATGGTAAATGGGAGTGTTTTCTTGATTTCACTTTTAGATTTTTCATCATCAGTGTATAGGAATGCCAGAGATTTCTGCGTATTAATTTTGTAATCTGCTACTTTACCAAATTCATTGATTAGCTCTAGTAGTTTTCTGGTAGCATCTTTAGGATTCTCTATGTATAATATCATGTCACCTGCAAATGGTGACAGCTTTACTTCTTCTTTTCCGATTTGGATTCCTTTTATTCCTTTTCTTCTCTGATTGCTGAGGCTAAAACTTCCAAAACTATGTTGAATAAGAGTGGTGAGAGTGGGCAACCTTGTCTTGTTTCTGATCTTAGTGGAAATCCTTTCAGTTTTTTACCATTGAGGACGATATTGGCTGTGGGTTTGTCATATATGGCCTTTATTGTGTTGAGGAAAGTTCCCTCTATGCCTACTTTCTGCAGGGTTTTTATCATAAATGGGTGTTGAATTTTGTCAAAAGCTTTCTCTGCATCTATTTAGATGATCATTTGGTTTTTCTCCTTGAATTTAATATGGTGCATCACCTTGATTGATTTGCGTATATTGAAGAATCCTTGCATTCCTGGAATAAACCCCAATTGATCATGGTGTATGATCCTTTTAATGTGCTGTTGGATTCTGTTTGCTAGTATTTGTTGAGGATTTTTGCATCTATGTTCATCAGTGATATTGGCCTGTAGTTTTCTTTCTTTGCGACATCTTTGTCTGGTTTTGGTATCAGGGTGATGGTGGCCTTGTAGAATGAGTTTGTGAGTGTTTCACCCTCTGCTATATTTTGGAAGAGTTTGAGAAGGATAGGTGTTAGCTCTTCTCTAAATGTTTGATAGAATTTGCCTGTGAAGCCATCTGGTCCTGGGCTTTTGTTTGTTGCAAGATTTTTAATCACAGTTTCAATTTCAGTGCTTGTGATTGGTCTGTTCATATTTTCTATTTCTTC
>NW_021698753.1:0-2192 GCF_005190385.1 Monodon monoceros
TGGGATTGCTGTATCATATGGTAATTCTATTCTTAGTTTTATAAGAATCTCCATAATGTTCTCCACAGTGACTGTATCAATTTACATTCCCAACAATCGTGGAAGAGGGTTCCTTATCTCCACACCCTTTCCAACATTTGTTGTTTGTAGATTTTCTGATGATGCCCGTTCTAACAGGTGTGAGGTGATACACCATGGAGGAGTCTATTTCGTTGAGCAAAGAGTAGGTCTTGTCTATTACATATTTGGCTTATGGAACGGTATGTGTGCTAATTTCAATCTCTGGTTTTATACAGCACCCCAACTCAACTTTCCCCTTAAGGAAGCATAAGTTGTTTATCTAAATGTGAGACTCTGTTCGGTTTTGTAATTTAGTTTATGTGTAGCCAAGTTTACACTCCCTCTATTAGTGATATCTTATGATAATTATCTTTCTGTGTGTGACATATTTCTCTTAGAATCATCATACTTAAATCCACTCAATTTGCTGCTACAGGCCTGATGACATTGATTTCATTGCTGAGTGATATTCCGTTGTACGTAGGGAGCACAACTTCTTTATCCATTTTTTTCTTTCTGGGATATTTAATTTGTACTGGACTGGAGGTTCTTGTAAACACAGCAGCCCTAAATTTTGTGTTGGCTGTGTCTTGTTGATTTTAAATTTCCTAAGCTATAGGGCCAAAAGTGGAAGTGCCCTAGGCTCTGTAGCTTTGTTTTTCAGATGTTTCAGGATACACCATAAACATCTCCAGAGTGTCTGTTGGCAATTTACATCCCGCCCATCAGCATAACAAGGCTCCCTGTTCTCCATGGCCTGTCCTGTGTTTCTGGTTTTTACACTTTTTTCAGATGGCCCTTTGGACGAATGGGAAATGAGACTTCATTGTAGTGTGGATTTCCATTGCTGGAGTGCTTGGTTGGCCAAAAAGGGCATATGCGTTTTTTCTGAATATATTCAGGAAAAAATGTATACGCACTTTTTGTCCAAGTGCATCACTGTCAAAGATCTGCCGCTTTTCACATGCTTTAAACGCAATTCCAATCTACCTCCTGATATATGATTCCTGCAATTCTGCCTCGTTTTCAAGTCCTCTTTGCAGACTTACTTCAATATATTTTTGCCAATAGCTGTCATTTATAACTCTGCAGGCTTGTGAATTACAGCGCCCGTGATTTCCTTTCTTAACTCGCTTCCTTGAAAGCTGGCCACAAAACCGCAGGTTTGCTTAAGGCCGTAATCAGGGTGTGGCACGGCACTCTGAGCCTTTGGTTAATTCCTCTTCCTGGTGGGAAATTAGAGTTAAATGTGCCCCTCCAGACACCTGCCTCACTCCCAGCCCCTTGGTGATGTGTGTCCTCTGGTTTGAGGCCACATGTGATGGGTTCCTCATCTTTTGATGATGTGGCCCCACTGTTGTGAGGACACTCCTGCCTGGTTCCCATCCCCTTGGTGATGTGGTCCCTCCGGCGAGAGTCTGATCCTGGTTGGGTTCCTCACACTTCTGTGAGGTGGGCCCTCTTCTCTGAGGTCATTCTTGCCTGGCTGGCACACCCCGCCTTGGCGACGTCGGCCCTCTGGTGGCAGTTGGAGCCTGCTGGGAGCCTCCTCCCCTCGGTGATGAGGCCCTCTGGCATCAGGCCCTAACTGCTGGGTTCCCACATTTTCTGATACGTGCTAAGTGGTGCAAGGGCACTCCTGCCAGGTTCCCATCCCCATGGGCATGTGGGCCTTTTGCTCTAAGGTCCCAACACCTGTGTTGTTCACCGTTTCATGATGTTGGCTCTCTGGTGTTAGTTCACTCAGGCCTAGATCCCATAGACTCTGTGCTCTGAGCCGCCTGCTGGGAGGTTCCTACTGCTGGATTCCTTACCTTTTCTATTCTTTGGGTCCTGTGTTTTCACGCTCCTCCTTCCTAACTCACTCCCAGCCCCTTTGTGATGTAGGTCCTCTGGTTTGAGGCCACCTGTGCCGGTTTCCTCACCTTTATTGATGTGGCCCCACTGGTGTGAGGACACTCCTGCCTGGTTCCCGTCCCCTTGGTGATGGGGGCCCTCTGGTGAGAGTCTGATCCTGGCTGGATTCCTCACACTTCTGGGAGGTGGGCCCTCTGCTGTGAGGTCACTCCTGCCTGGCTGTCACACGTCACCTTGGCGATGTGCGCCCTCAGTTGGGAGTTGGTGCCTGCTTG
>NW_021698754.1:0-1228 GCF_005190385.1 Monodon monoceros
CCATCATCACAATAGAATTTTGGAATATTTTCATTACCCCCAAAAGAGACCTCGCACCAGTTTACACCTCATCTCCCCGCCACTAGTTCTTGGCAACCACTCATCTATAGATACTTCCAACCTCTGTAGACTTGCCTATTCTGGATATTCCATACAAATGGAATCACACATGTACATACTGCCACATATAAAATAGATAACCAACAAGGACCTACTGTATAGCACAGGGAACTATACTCAGTATTTTGTAATGAGCTATAAGGGAAAAATATGAAAAAGAATATATATATAAAACCTTTATATATATAACTGGATCACTGTGCTGTACACCTGAAACTAACATGACATTGTAAATCAACTATTCTTCAGTTAAAAGAAAATGGAATCATACAATATGTGGTCTTTTGTGTCTGGTTTCTTTCACTTAGCATATAGTTTTTGAGGTCCATCCATGTTATAGAATGTATTAGTACTTCATTTCTTTTTATTGCTGAATAGTATTTGATAGTGTTCATTCATCAGTTGATGGACATTTGGGTTGTTTTCACATTTTGGATATTATGACTCAAGCTCCTACAAACATTTGTGTACATGTTTTTGTGTGGACATATGTTTTCATTTTGGAGGGAGTATTTACCTAGCAGTAGAGTTGCTGGATCACATAGCAATCCTATAGTTAAGTTTTGAGGAACTGCCAAACTGTTCTCCATAGTGATTGCATCATTTTACATTTACATTGACCGTGTCTTTATTTGAAGAAAAAACGAGAATCCGTTACAAGGCTTAAAGGATTTCTGTACTCACCGAAGACTTATTATGTTTATAAAATGTTTAGCACAGTGTCTGTCACATCAGATTTAATCCTCATAGTAATCCTATAAAAGTGGTATTGTTATAAAGTTCATTTAAAGATAAGAATGCTGAGCAGTGGAGAAGTTCAGCGACTTGCCCAAGGCCACACAGAATGTGGGATTCTTAATATTTGTCTATCTGGCTCCAAAACTAAGCTTTTAACAGCTGTACTATAAAGCCTTTTCCCCTCTTTTAGCTCTGGAGGTACAAATTAGCATCACACTAATCACGAGCTGGGTGAACAGGATAAACCTATTTGGGGGGATATACTTTCTGGAGCCATGGGCCACCCTCGTGATATAGGATGAGACGCAGATTCTACCCACAGGTTGATCATCATACTGTAGTGATTGATGGGCTCAAGATATTAGAAAGA
>NW_021698755.1:0-1335 GCF_005190385.1 Monodon monoceros
AAACGAATGTAGACACAAGCTTTACAACTTACACCAAATTCACTCAAAATGATTCAGAGACAAGTTTTAAATGCAAAACGATTCAAAATTATAGGAGAAAACATAAAAGAAAATTGATATGACCTTGGGCTTGGTCATGTCCATAACAAGCTTTGTGGTTTTAACACACAACGCAAAAAAGCAGTCCAGAAAGAAAAACAAGGGATTCTGTGCACTTTATAAAATTAAAGATTTCTACTGTGTGAAAAACCTCATTCAGAAAATCGAAAGACAACACACACTGGGGGACAAAAACTGCAAACATATCTAATAAAAAATTTGTCTCAAAATACACAAAGAACTACAACACAACCCCATTAAAAATAGGGAATGCTCTAAATAGACACCTGGTCAAAGAAGGTACAGAGATAGTATACAAACTATGCCCAGGACTGGGGGGCAGAGAAACAGTGGTCCAGTTCAACTCCCTGAGTCATGTGTGACCCAGGAATAGTCCTGTCCTTCCTGGAGGCCTCAGAGAGATGGGGAGGGAGGAAGGGGAAGAGGGCGGATTCTGCTTAAACCTAACTCTAACCCTGACCACTCTCACCACTTTCATTCAATATGGTCTAGGTAGTCCTAGACATAGTAATTACATGAGAAAAAGAAATAAAAGGAATCCAACGGTAGAGGAAAAAGTCAAACTGTCACTGTTTGTAGATGAGATGATGTTTTATATTTCATTTATTTATTTATTTATTCATTCATTCATTTATTCTGGTTGCGCTGGGTCTTAGTTGTGGCAGGTGAGCTCCTTAGTTGCGGCAGGCAGGCTCCTTAGTTGTGGCATGCGAACTCTTACTTGTGGCATACATGTGGGATCTAGTTCCCTGACCAGGCATCGAACCCAGGCCCCCTGCATTGGGAGCACGGACTCTTAACCACTGGACCACTACGGAAGTCCCGACATGATATTTTATTTAGAAAATCCTTAAGATGACCCCCCAAAACAAATAGAATTCATTGGAAAATTCACTTAAGTTGCAGGATACAAAATTAACGTATAGAAATCAGTTGCATCTCTATCCACTGGCAACAAATTTTCCGAATGAGAAGTTAAGAAAACAAACCCATTGACAATGGTATTAACAAAAATGAAATACCTAGGAATACATCTAACCCAGTAGGTAAAAGACCTGTACTCAGAAAACTGGAAGACACTGATGAAAGAAATTGGAGACGACACAGACAAATGGACAGATATAATGTGTTCACGGATTGGAAGAATTCATATTGTTAAAATGATTCAACACCCCAGAGCAATCTAGAGATTTGATGCCATTCTTATCAAAATAC
>NW_021698756.1:0-2311 GCF_005190385.1 Monodon monoceros
CCTGTGCACCGCAACGAAGAGTGGCCCCCAGTCCCTGCAAGTAGAGAAAGCCTGCGCACAGCAACGAAGACCCAACACAGCCAAAAATAAATAAATAAATAAATAAATAAATAAATGAATATACTCCATCAACAATGTGTGTAATGGAATGGTGTATTTTATCAGAATCCCTGTAATGCACAGACCTATAGCAGTACTGAAATCAGTAATGCATTTATAATAGTAAATACTTATGAGGAAGTAATCCATAGAGGTTTTCTCAAAGTTAACAATGAAAATTAATGTGACATTATCAATAATAAATTGTGAAGCTGAAATAAACTTTTCTAAACTATTAATAACTAGAAGCAAATTCTAATCAACCATGTTACAAGAAATCTATGTCTAAAAACTGCAAAGTTTATTTCTTAAAATTTTATTTCGAAAATACATAAACTGTCGTATGAGGAGGCAGTTAAAGAATATATAGCTAAAAGAGTGGGGGAAAAGTTTTATAGAGACACATCTGGCAGTAGTTAATTTTTAAATGTCATTTTTCTAGATTTTGTGACACCTATAGTATTGATATTTGAAAGCATTTAAAAAATTGTAATTTGAAGATTTGCTACTTCCAGGTAGAATAAAATATTTTGAAGCAAAACAACGTTTCCACTGAGAAAAACAAAAAAAGCCAAATGAAATAGCCAGCATTCAATCAAAAAGTTCTAGACAAACCAAGAGATAGAATCATATGGCTAAAATTCTAAGAAAAGAACAGATAATACAAAAATATTTATATAAGATATTGTGTATCTTTATCAGGAAAAGTCTTTATCAAGAAAAGACTTCAAAATCATCAGAATTAATATTATATTTTATTTATTTGTATGTTATATTTACATATAGATATTTATATATTTATATAAAGAACTTAAAGATAAAGCCCTAGTTAAGGCAGTGACAATAGCAGTAGCAGTGGGAGTGAAAAGAAATGGTTATATTCAAGCATATTTTGTCAGGAAAAGTCCAAGATCAAATGTCTGACTGCATACATGGGATGGATAGACGGAGTGGGAAAAATCAAAGTTAACTATAGAGGTTCTAGTGAAGATGGGGTTGCCGTCACCCAACCCAAGGGGCTGCGATCATCCCCAAGGTCTAGGAGACTCAAAGGGAAGGTCATGGTCAGAGGCAAAGTTAATTGGTGGGAAAATAAGACTCCCAGTCTCTCCATCTCCTTATACCAGTTTTTTTTTTAAACATCTTCATTGGAGTATAATTGCTTTACAATGGTGTGTTAGTTTCTGCTTTATAACAAAGTCAATCAGTTATACATATGTCCCCATATCTCCTCCCTCTTGCATCTCCCTCCCTCCCACCCTCCCTATCCCACCCCTCTAGGTGGTCACAAAGCACCGAGCGCATCTCCCTGTGCTATGCGGCTGCTTCCCACTAGCTATCTCTTCCTTATACCAGTTTTGTTTTTCTGCTCATATACGTAGCAGCATTTCATTCAAGGGGAAAGTCATTGATCTGACTGGTCAAATTAAACAACATAGTTCAAGGCACATTTACAGTGGTTAGTTCCTCCACAATTTAGAAAGTCACATTCACAATTTCCCTCTTCCTATGCCGCGGAACACATTGGCCATTCCTCCAAAGTTTCCACTCCACAGAGTGGACCAGAGATGACGTTAGCCCAGAACTGAGAGCTTGGCATGAGATGGTGTCAGCCCCACGTAGAGCTCTGGCATAAGTTATAACCCAACCCAGGTCTACAGAGAGCTCTGCATGGAATCCTGGGAGTAAACTCAGCCATAATAATGTGATTCTGTTTTTCATTTGCTTTTCTTCCTTGCTTCACTTTCCCTGGCCACTCTGACAAACAAACTTTCAGGCATTCCTGGGCCACTCACTAACTTTATTCCATTTAATGTCATCCAGATTCCCAAGAAAATTACTAACTATAAGGAGGGAAATTTGGAACATGGTGAGTTTTAGATGCCTGAAATATACAGGTCATTGAATCCAGTTAAGTAGCAAATTATCTGGATCTCAAACATGCCAGTAGAATAGCAGACTAAGCTCAATTTAATGTACTCTTACTGGAGACACATGTAAATTCTGGGTCAATTTTGAACAAGTTAAAAGCACCTAGCTGAGATTAAAAGAAAGAAAGGAACACCTGCATGTTTCAGAAAGTAACAGAGAAATTAAATCCAGAGAAAGAAGAGCGGACTGATGTCTGTGGGTTCCGTTCCTTAGTATAGGCCTTATGTAAATAGGGGCTGGAGCTAGAAATCTAACATTACCTTGAGGCCAGGAATTTAGA
>NW_021698757.1:0-2748 GCF_005190385.1 Monodon monoceros
ATTACTCAGCCATAAAAAGAAACGAAATTGAGCTATTTGTATTGAGGCGGATAGACCTAGAGTCTGTCATACAGAGTGAAGTAAGTCAGAAAGAGGAAGACAAATATCGTATGCTAACACATATATATGGAATTTAAGAAAAAAAATGTCATGAAGTACCTAGGGGTAAGACAGGAGTTAAGACACAGACCTACTGGAGAACGGACTTCAGGATATGGGGAGGGGGAAGGGTGAGATGTGACAAAGCGAGAGAGAGGCATGGACATATATACACTAACAAACGTAAGGTAGATAGCTAGTGGGAAGCAGCCGCATAGCACAGGGAGATCAGCTCGGTGCTTTGTGACTGCCTGGAGGGGTGGGATAAGGAGGGTGGGTGGGAGACGCAAGAGGGAAGAGATATGGGAACATATGTATATGTATAACTGATTCACTGTGTTATAAAGCAGAAACTAACACACCATTGTAAAGCAATTATACTCCAATAAAGATGTTAAAAAGAAAGATAGTAAAGAGCTAGTTGAATAAAAGAGCACTTTACATTTCAAAAAAAAAAATCTGTTCAAGGGGTGTGCAGCAGTAACATCGTCTTCAGCAGAAAGGGACACAGAACTAGTAAGAACTCAAATTCTTTCTAAAGCTCAAATTCCCCAAAATCAATAATTCTGGTATTTGGCGTGGTTCCCAGATTCTTAGTATAAGCTTTTATCATTAGACCACAGAGACCAGAGCTGAATTTCTTGCTTTGTTGGGTTTTTTTTCTTTTTCCAGATCATACAACTATAAGAAAACCACATGTCCAGATCTCTTTTCCCTAGAAGGGTCATTCTGAAATCTATTCCCTGTAGCATAAGCACAGTGAGCCTCCTTAAAAAAAAAAAGAAAGTAAACAGGCAGTACCAAAAGAAATTACAAAGAAAACAGTTTATAACTGTTATTTAGAAATATGAAACTACCAGACAAAACATGTGCAGTTTAAAGTGATTATGTTGGGGTGGAGAGAATCAGAAGTGAAGGGAATTAGAGGACAGCTTGTTTTTTATTTAGAAGTCCAATATTACTATTTGGCTTTCTAAAACATGTATATATGTGACACTGCTGGTAGGAAAAGAAGCTTTGTGAAAGTCTCTCCAAGAAAATCTGGGTCTAGGTCTTAGCCTCACCTCATGGTTTGTTGTATGACTTTTGGACAAGAAAAACTCCTGTAATTCTACCAGCCAAAAGGCAAAAATAAATGACAGTGAGTGTTAAGGTTTTAGCTGAGAATGGAAGGAAAAAACGATTTTTTACTGGCACCAAATTACCCGATTTTGTAATGTTTGCCAGTGCTGCTCAGCTGCTCCAGAACCAGGCATTTATCTAAGTTTGGAGGTTGGTTGTGCTATTTAACTATATATACATGTTACCTTAAAAAAGTAAAGAATTATTCCATATGGAATGAATTACCTTAAGAGATAAGTCTGCAACATCTATGGTAACCATACATTCCATTTTGTGCAGAAAAGAAGTCCCAGGTTCTACCCTGTGTCCCAGCATAATTATTCATACTGCCCACTTTTAATCACAAAAGTATTCCAGTTTGGATGATACATTATATAGTTTCCGTACCAATACATGTTAAATACTTGCTAAATATATGCTAAAGGAGAGGTTAGGCAGCAATTTAACAGGGTTATTTTCTAGAGGGTTAGTGCATCAAACAGGAGATTGGATTAGGTAACCAGTAAGGTATTTTCCAACTGTAAACTTCTAGGATTCTAATTTTTTAACTGGGCCAATTTACTTCATAAAGAAGGCAAAAAGATGTTCTGCTGCTTCTGTTGGCATAGAATTCAAGATTATCCAAAATAAAACTCTCTTTCTGCCAACTGTTTTTATCTGCCACTACCCACCAGCCCTCAGTCATCCCAGGCTCCTCCCCTAACGCAAGAATTCACCACCACCCACTCAACCTCCCACATGCTTTTGGCCTTGCTTTGGCAAAGACAGTAAAGCCCACCAAATATTCCTTTTTCTCCCATGTATTTTCCAGCCCCCTTCATGTTGAGCAGCATCATGGTACTAGTTCTGGCCAACTCAATGCGTGTGGAAGGTCATGTGCCATCAGCCTGGGTCCCTGAGTGACTGGAGTAGAGCTCCCCATGCCAACCAGCATTGGAAAGATACTAGAAGAAAGAAATACATGTTAGTTGTGTAGACATTAGGATGAGGACTGGGAGGAGTCTGTTACCGCAGTGTTGCCTGTGACTAACGCACCTTCATTGACAGGCATCTCTGAATCCTTTGCTAAGCAACTCAGGCTGCATTTAGTTTCTCTGCAGCCATGTAAGATATGTATAGTTTCTATCTGAGGAAGGGAATAAAGAAAGCCACCTGGGGAATCATTTATTCTAAGGGAAATGAATAGAACATCTCTGTGGAAAGAGTAATGTTGGGCCTGATCATCTCTCCTCCTGAGACCAGATGCTCAGGTCTGTTTAGAGCCTAGTCTCATCTCAACTTGCTATAAACGAAGGTGACCTTTAGGTTTATAACTAGTTTTTACAGCTGATTTTTGTACACAACTGCTTCTTTGTTTGTTTTTCTTATATTTTATCAACTGAGCATTTTCTGAAAACATATTCCAGGAGACAATTCAGGTTGAAGGTTGTGGTCTCTTTTCTCAAAGAGTTCAAGGTGTAATAGGGAGGTAGAAATGTAGTCACCTGAATACAATATGAGGTGGAATCAAGTCAGTGCTGTTATGGA
>NW_021698758.1:0-1584 GCF_005190385.1 Monodon monoceros
CTTGCAGTACGAAACAAGAGAAAGCTGCCAGGCAGGGTTAAATGAGAGGTTGCACCTGGGACAGGGTAACAGCAAGTTGAAGCTCTAGGGGGCAGCTTGTACAGGGCAAGTGGGCTGTCCTTAGCTAGGTGTTGTGGGCTCCCTGTGGATTGGCTAATTTAAATAAGTTATCAGACATAAAGGCCTAAGAGTGTCCCTAGTTGTCTGATACCTGACGCTGGGGCAACTTTAGCTGCTGCATAGTGCTTTGAGTGCGAGATACCAAGGGAAGTGATTGATGTGTGGACCTAATAAGCTGTTCAGGAAGGGGAACTACCAGCCTCCAG
Source organism: Monodon monoceros (assembly GCF_005190385.1). Taxonomy (NCBI): domain Eukaryota; kingdom Metazoa; phylum Chordata; class Mammalia; order Artiodactyla; family Monodontidae; genus Monodon; species Monodon monoceros. The sequence continues at coordinate 327 of NW_021698758.1, forward strand.
CCAGGACCTCAAATTTCAGTGGACAGCAGTTAAACAAATGATATGAGGGCAACATTCTGTTGTAGCCAACTTGAAGATGGAGGAGGAACTTTCATTTAAAATTTTGTTTGGATGTCCATCCTGATAATGACACACACATTCAAAGAGGGTACAAACATGTTTATTACTCACATAATGGAGGCTTTCTGGGGAGAGCAGAGCAGCTCGCAGGCAGGTCCAACACAGCTTGAAGAAAAAGGGAAGGAGACTGGCTTGGGGTTTGTATGATGGTTAGAGGTGGGGCTGAGATGAGCATTCCCATGCATCAATTGAACTTTCCACCTGCTCTAAATTAAGGAGCACCTAGGCTTTCTTACCATCTTGCCCAGTTGTGAGGCAGAAATAGAAGAAGGAGAAGTTGGATTAAAAGCTGTCAAAAGCCAAATACCAAAACAAATAGTGTTTTATAGACACATAGCTTGAACCACAGAATTTGGCTCGAGTATGTTGGAGTATATACATCTACTTTTAGTCCAAAGTTAAATAATTATCTCTCTTTTAAGGTATTTCAGACCTATAGCAACTACAGCTAAGTATCATAGCCTTCTACCAATTTTTCACCTGTTTCCTCCACCGCCCCAAAATAGTTGAGAGATCGAGAAGACATAGGGATTGTACAACGGGAAGCAGGGCTTTCAGGAGGATAAAATTTAAAAGGCTTAATGCACTTTTGAAATTGCATTTGTCACTACACTTAGGCAAACTTAATGTTGTCCAGAATAAATATTATATTTTTACAGCTTTGATTATTACTCTTTTGTCCTTTTCAAGAGTTTAGCTTGTAAAAAATTAATAAACGGAAACCTGCATTAAATAGAGCCAGGAAACCAGCAGGGGGCGCTCGCACACCCTCCAACAGTAGCAGAGCCCTACATGAGGAAGAAAGATCCTTCCTGGCGAAGACCCAGCCAATAAGAAGCCATGGCCTCTTTGTTTACAACAGTTCCTCCCAACATCCTTTTCCCCTCATAAAGGAGTTCTACTTCCCTTGCTATGCAGGAGCTTTCAGGTACCTCCCCAAGTTTGCAGACCTCAAATTCCAATTCTCTGCTGACCCTGAATAATCCCATCTTTGCTGGAGAAATATATGCAGTCTATTCGTCTTAGGTCAGCACACTTCACAGTATTGCTGCCTTGAATCCATTTTGTTTAGCAAACTGACCTGCAGGGAACTTAGCTGACATTAGCCCCTCATGCAAGTACTTGTCCTAGACAGCTG
>NW_021698759.1:0-1402 GCF_005190385.1 Monodon monoceros
GAGCCCCACTCACACTGGGCCACCCACAAAGCCGTGGCCTCTCACTCTCTCCCACCAGTCCAGCCCCGATACTGCTGACAGGGCAGAGAAAATGGCGTCAGGCACAGCTGCAGGGGCTCTTGCTGCCTGGAGCGGTGTTTATATTGATCTGAACCCAGGCACACCTGGGGAGGGCTGGCCGGCACGGTCAGGCTTCCCAGGCCAGCCAATAATCACCCCTCAGGGGCTCACAGTTGCAGAAAATGGAACTTACTGAATCGGCCAGGTCCAAGGAACAGGTGTGGGCTCCTGAGAGTCAGGATAGACAAGGGGCTGCAGCTCTGGCTTGTTTTCTAATTCTATTATCTGGCCCATGAGTGGGAGACAACTTCAAGAAAACCCTCTCCTAATGAGAGGAACCCAGGAGTCAGGGAGAGGAGGGGTGGGTGGTGGGTGGAGACAGAGGCCTGGTGCCCCGGGTGCAGTGGAAGTCTCTGGAAGACCAGGTGGAGGGAGGCCACACAGAGTGATGCCCAGCGTCACAGACCTGTCGGAGCTGCTGTTTGTTAGTTCAAGTCCTGCTCTGAGATGCTCTGTGTCAGATCTGAGTGACAGGTGAGCTGGGAGTGCTCAGCAATGAGGACGATGTGCACGGTTCCTGTGTGCCCAGCCCTGCCACGATACCTGCAAGGGTAGCTCTGTATCCTGGGAAGGCCCTGACCACGAGAGCCCCATGGGCTGCAGGGGAACCTGCCCAGGGAACCCCATATCCTGGGTGGGGCCTGAACACGAGAGCCCCGTGGGTTGGGGTGGGGGTGGGGTACCTGCCCAGGTGAGCTCCATATCCTGGGATTGGCCTGACCTCGAGAGCCCCATGGGCTGCTAGAGTCCTGGTAAAGGATGTCAGGATGGTCAGTGAAGCCACCGATGGTATACCTCCAGTAGTTCCTAAATCCTACACCCTGCTGGTCATTCTACCATCCACCAGGACATGGTATTCTGTATTAGTCTTCAATGATGCCTTCTTTTGTATACCATTAGTCCCAGAGTCACAAGAAATTTTGGCTTGTGAGTGGCAGGACTCAACATACAACTAAAACAATACTTCCGGGCCGTGTTGCCCCAAGGGTTCAAAAATTCCCACACCATCTTTGGGGAAAGCTCAGCTAAAGACCTAAAAGTTCTACCTCTGGAAAAGGAAACACTCTTTCAATTTGCAGATGACATTCTGATCGCCAGCCTTACTAAGGAGACCTCTGAACTACCAAGCCAATAAAGGATACAGGTTGTCCAAGAAAAAGCTCAAATATCACAGACTACGGTGACCTTCCTGGGCTTCATTCTCACAGAAGGTCGGAGAAGCCCATCCCAGGAAAGGGAAGAAACAATTTACAGCCTTACCCATTTCTAAAACTAGAAGACA
>NW_021698760.1:0-3001 GCF_005190385.1 Monodon monoceros
GTGCGTGGGTTTATCTCTGGGCTTTCTATCCTGTTCCATTGATCTATATTTCTGTTTTTGTGCCAGTACCATACTGTCTTGATATTTGCAAATGAAGCAACTAACAAAGGATTAATCTCCAAAATGTACAAGCAGCTCATGCAGCTCAATATCAAAAAAGCAAACAACCCAATCCAAAAATGGGCAGAAGACCTAAAGAGACATTTCTCCAAAGAAGATATACAGATTGCCAACAAACATATGAAAGAATGCTCAACATCATTAATCATTAGAGAAATGCAAATCAAAACTACAATGAGATATCATCTCATACTGGTCAGAAAGGCCATCATTAAAAAATCTACAAACAATAAATGCTAGAGAGGGTGTGAAGAAAAGGGAACCCTCTTGCACTGCTGGTGGGAATGTAAATTGATACAGCCACTATGGAGAACAGTATGGAGTTTCCTTAAAAAACTACAAATAGAACTACCATATGACCCAGCAATCCCACTACTGGGCATATACCCTGAGAAAACCATAATTCAAAAAGAGTCATGTACCACAATGTTCACTGCAGCACTGTTTACAATAGCCAGGACATGGAAGCAACCTAAGTGTCCATCGACAGATGAATGGATAAAGAAGATGTGGCACATATATACAATGGAATATTACTCAGCCATAAAAAGAAACGAAACTGAGTTATTTGTAGTGAGGTGGATGGACCTAGAGTCTGTCATACAGAGTGAAGTAAGTCAGAAAGAGAAAAACAAATACCGTATGCTAACACATATATATGGAATCTAAAAAAAAAAACAATGGTCAAGATGGGAATAAAGACACACACCTACTAGAGAATGGACTTGAGTACATGGGGAGGGGGAAGGGTAAGCTGACACAAAGTGAGAGAGTGGCATGGACATATATACACTACCAAATGTAAAGTAGATAGCTAGTGGGAAGCAGCCGCATAGCACAGGGAGGTCAGCTCGGTGCTTTGTGACCACCTAGAGGGATGGGATAGGAGGGTGGAAGGGAGGGAGATGCAAGAGGGAGGAGATATGGGAACATATGTAAATGTATAACTGATTCACTTCGTTATAAAGCAGAAACTAACACCACTGTAAAGCAATTGTACTCCAATAAAGATGTTTAAAACAAAAAAATCAGAAGCAGTTCAGAAGCAGTTTGCACATGACCATCCTCCACTCTCTCACCTTTTTAAAATGTTAAAACCAAAAGCATAATTTTGAAGAGCAGCTCAATGAAAGCAGTACTTTAGGAGGTTAAGAGGTACAAAGTACTATGTATAAAATTAATGAGGTACAAGGATAGACTGTACAACAAGGGAACATAGCCAATATTTTACAATAACTCTAGGTAGAGTATAATCTGTAAAAGTTTGAATCACTATGTTATACACCTGAAACTAATATAATATTGTAAATCAACTATACCTCAAATTTTAAAAAGAAAGAGCCTCCACCAGAGTGTTTCAAATGTGGAGTCTTGTGGGGGGTTGGGGCCGGGGGGGGACTTGATCCTAGGATGGAGATTAAAACCTTCAGGAGTAGCAGAATATACAGCATGTTTCCCAAACTAAGTCATCTAAAACCTCTCCAGGAAACTCCAGCAATGGCGGTATATATTTGATGTCACTTTGGAGGTCTGTGGAGTGAAGAGGGGGGTTAACATTCTATCAGGAAACCAGAGAAGCACGACTAGTGTTCTCCAGTGCGTTACATCTTACCCTGTCCTCGCTTGAAGGGGACTAAAAAGCTCTGGCTTGCGGGAAGTCAGGGGTCTGCTTACGATGGGCTCAACCACAGGTACCAAAGCTGCCTTCGGCTTCAGACTTCTTTCCACCCAGAGGCATTGTGCCACTCTCTGGGGCTACGAACAGTGCAAGAAGTGGACCCTATGCTTCTTCCATCTTTTCAGCATAAATCTCAGAACCCAGAACACAAAGAGCTCACCTTTGAAGCACTGGTCCTTGGCACTTGGCCACCCAAAGAAACCTTCAAAAGCTAATCCTCTATTTCACTGTCATGCAAAAGCTATTTTCTATCCTAGAATTCAGAGTGTATTTTACAGTAAAATAACATAAAACATTTTAATCTGTCTTCCTGATTGCTTTATAGAATTGCTGGTTTCTAAGCTGCATTATTTCAACATCAATTAAGAAAAATAAATGAGAGATTCTGGGTAGACTTCTGCTTAAGAGCACATATAAGCCTCTAGTTCTATACCACAGCAGGACAGCTGATTCAGACCTGGAATATTTTCAAAACAAGTGTTACTCTGACACCTGCTTTACCCACAGACAATCTTCTATAATATTTCTAATGGATTTTCAACCAGCCAAACAGTAACCTTCTGGCTATCTGAACATGTAGGCGTCCTCTATGGGGTTATTTGATTTTATACAATTTAAATATACAAATTATCTACCAATGAAATTGATTTTGGATTCAGCATAATATCGAGCCCCATTTTTACTGCATATTTAGTGTCTGACCATTAGCTTATTTGGGACATCAGAAGCTTTGGGGGAAAAAAAACCAAACGATTCAAGGGTAAATCTTCAAATCTTCTGGAGTAGCAGAATACACAGAGTGCTTCCTAACCCATGGCATCTAAAACCTCTTCAGTAAACTCAAGCAATGATAATGAGGGTCTCCAAGGTGTGTCTTTTTTTTTTTTTTACATCTTTATTGGAGTACAATTGCTTTACAATGATGTGTTAGTTTCTGCTTTATAACAAAGTGAATCAGTTATACATATATGTATGTTCCCATATCTCTTCCCTCTTGCGTCTGCCTCCCTCCCACCCTCCCTATCCCACCCCTCCAGGCGGTCACAAAGCACCGAGCTGATCTCCCTGTGCTATGCGGCTGCTTCCCACTAGCTATCTACCTTACGTTTGGTAGTGTACATATGTCCATGCCTCTCTCTCGCTTTGTCACAGCTTACCCTTCCCCCTCCCCATATCCTCAAGTCCATTCTCTAGTAGGTCTGT
>NW_021698761.1:0-717 GCF_005190385.1 Monodon monoceros
ATATTTGGCTTATGGAACGGTATCTGTGCTAATTTCAATCTCTGGATTTATGCAGTACCCCAACTCACCTTTCCCCATAAGCAAGCATAAGTTGGTTTTCTAAATTTGAGACCCTGTTCTCTTTTGTAATTCAGTTCATGCGTAGCCAGGTTTACATTCCGTGTGTTAATGATATCTTATGATGTTTCTATTTCTGTGTGACTTATTTCTGTTAGAATCATCGTACCTGAATCCACTCATTATGCCGCTACGGGCCTGATGACGTAGATTTCACTGCTGTGTTATATTCCATTGTACGTACGTACCACTACTTCTTTATCCATTTTTTGCTTTCTCGGATATTTAACTTGTACCGTACACGAGGTTCTTGTAAACAGAGCCGTCCCAAGCTTTGGGGTGGCTGTGTGTTTTTGATTTTAATTTCCCTAAGCTATAGGACCATAAGTGGAAGTGCCATAGGCTGTGTTGCTCTGTTTCCTATGTGTTTCAGGAAACACCATACACTTCTCCAGAGTGGCTGTTGGCAATTTACGTCCAGCCCATCAGCGTAACAAGGGTCCCTGTTCTCCATGACCTGTCCTGCCTTTCTGGATTTTACAGTTTTTTCAGATATCCCTTTTGACCGGGGGCTGTGAGACTTCATTGTAGTGCAGATTTCCTTTACACGCCAGCTTGGTTGGCCAAAAAGTGCGTATGAGTTTTTTCCTGAATATATTC
>NW_021698761.1:817-1255 GCF_005190385.1 Monodon monoceros
ATCTGTGCTAATTTCAATCTCTGGATTTATGCAGCACCCCAACTCACTTTTCCCCATGAGCAAGCATAAGTTGGTTTTCTAAATTTGAGACCCTGTTCTGTTTTGTAATTCAGTTCATGTGTAGCCAAGTTTACATTCCGTGTATTAGTGATATCTTATGATGTTTCTTTTTCTGTGTGACTTATTTTTCGTAGAATCATCGTATCTGAATCCAATCGTTATGCTGCTATGGGCCTGATGACGTAAATTTCATTGCTGAGTGATATTCCATTGTACGTGCGTACCACAACTTCTTTATCCATTTTTTGCTTTCTCGGATATTTAACTTGTACCGAGACGAGGTTCTTGTAAACAGAGCCGTTCCAACCTTTGGTGTGGCTGTGTGTTTTCGATTTTAATTTCTCTAAGCTATAGGACCATAAGTGGAAGTGCCATAGG
>NW_021698762.1:0-1796 GCF_005190385.1 Monodon monoceros
ATGGCCACCGAATTAGTGAGTACTAAATCACTGTCCCCAAGAGAAATACAGGGTTAGGTTCCTTCGAGCCTCTGGCCACAACATTTTCATCAACCAATCAATATACAACCTTGTTTTGTGTGTTTCTGTTTAAAGACACCTTATCAAATATATATCGTTGGTTCATCCACTGAACTCATAGCCAAACAGCACTGTTACTCACGCTGCAGGAAGCTTGTCTAACAAACATATTTTCTCCATAAGGCCCAGCACAGCCTTCTAGTGCTTAGAAACACTACAGACACTCCTGCCCTGCATTTCAAGGCCACTGCAAACGGCAAAATTACCAATAAAAAAAGCACAAAAATGCGAAAAATATGGCACTAAAGAGACTGTGAAAAGAACGCTTATTTCTGGTCTGGGCACTGAAACAAGACGGCAGAGCACCAATTTCTCCAACCTCAGCTGAGGCTCTGCACGTGCACTGTGCGAATGACTGGGCAAGCGCCCCATGTATTGCTCTGGATGTTACAAATACATTTTAGTGAGCAGGCAAATTCACAAATACGGAACCGCTCATAATGAGGGTCAACTATAACCATTTCTGGAAAACCTCACGTTCTGCAAAAGCAGGGCATCAACATGAGAGGCCTGGGGGAAACAGGGTTGAGGCATACCACTCAAAACCAAATCACTGTAGTCAAACCAGTAACCAGTTCTCCTGGGAGATAAAGTGGACCACTGAGGCAGACAACCTCTGCGGATACTCGAGAGGTACAGCAACAGCAGAGTGAAAATGCTAAGACTTAACTCACTGGTGGGAGCCAAGGTGATCCACAGAGGGAGTGGTCCTCTGCACCGGGGCCGGGGGGGATGCCATGGGGATGACAAGGAGGCAGGACAACCTGCCACGTGAGCCATGCTATGGTCTGAACGTGTGTGTCTCCCCACCCAAATTCATACATTGAAAGCCTAACCCCCAAAGGATGGTATTAGAAGGTGGGGTCTTTGGGAGGTGATTGGGTCATAAGGGCAGTACCTTCAAGAATGGGACTAGTGCCCTTATAAAAGAGGCCCCAGGGAGCTCCTCTGCCCCTTCCACTATGTAAGGACACAACAGGAAATCTGTGACTGGAAAAAGAACCATCACCTGACCATGCTGGCACCCTGATCTCAGACTGCCAGCCTCCCGAACTGTGAGGAATAAATGTCTGTTGTTTATAAGCCACCCAGTCTGTGGTATTTTGTTATAGCAGCCCGAACAGACTAAGACAAACCAAGAGCCATACCAGGCTGGCAGCACACTGCCCCGGACAAGCAGCCCCGAGTGCAGGCCCTCACTTCTAATTTTCCTTAAAATACAGTCAAAAGGGTGCCTGCTGCCAGGGCAGTAGCAAAGTGGAGGATTTCTTCCTTTCCTGCCTAAGATAACAATTCCACTCCTATTATTCTGCCTCCCCTTGTCTGGAAAACAATCTCAAATAAACCAAGACATCTTCCATGTTACACCACCATCAGAACCTGATTTACAGATCACACAGGAAATAATTTGACACAGAGAAAACTCTTTGCAGCAGGACCAATGCTCACCATCAGTTAGCAAGAAAAATAATACACTCTTACAAAGACAAGAGGTTGGAATAAGCACTAAATCAAAATTTCTTTGGCAAAGAGCATGGAAATTTGAATTATACGACGGGAACCACAAAAGTGCCGGAATAAGATGGTTAAAGAAGTGCAGGGTAGTTATTAAAATATTTGAGCACAGGCTTCTCTCAATTGCTTTATGTATTTTTATATCTGGAGGACTCAACCAC
>NW_021698763.1:0-1294 GCF_005190385.1 Monodon monoceros
AAGAAGTCACGCTGGTTGGACATAATCTATCACTGGAAGGAATCTGCATCTTTTGGTCACTAAGTAAATTATCTACTGAAATCTATAAATCGCTCTTCATGTTACTCCCTTTAGCACCCACTTTCCTTATATGTACACTTCCTCTTGGCTACCTCTATCTGCACTATATTCAGGAGTCTTCTTACACTAGAGAGTTGTCTGTGTTATGTTGTCTGAATATTTGTGATTGGGGAAACAAAGTTTTAGGGAAGTAATCTCCCTCCTTTCCTTCCTCCCTTTTCTGTTATTGCCATGCTGGCCCAATTTACTTTCTCAGTTACTCTCTCTTGGAATAATGTAGAAACAGTGAGTAAAAACAGTGGAGCTCATTACTCCGTTCTGTTAGTTCATTCATCCATCTATTCATATCACAGTCACTGAGCGCCCACACGGGCCACACTTCAGGAATACAGGGCCGCACAGTGGAGGGTGGACTTGGGCCTTGTCCTCGTGGCCCAGGGCCCAGAGAAGTCTTGTGTTGCAGATGGACAGAGTGTTTGATAGGCTCCCAGGGAACGCTCAGCTGATAAAATTGAAAACGGTGCTCAAAGCTTGGAGACTATGAAGTTCTACTGTGGGTAGAAATTAGAGCCCCTCCTGACAAAGACTGTGGACAAACCACGTGGAATCCAGAAGCTCTGTGCCCTCCCCTCTGTCCTGGGTCTGTTCTCCGACGGAGCATGGCGTCTTGTGGGCAGATCCGGGCATCTCGGGAGTTTTGGCTCCCACTTTGGTTTTAATCTTCTGGTGAGCTCACACTGTGACCTTGATCTTCAAGCATCTTAATAGCACTAAACTCCTAGACCCGGCACTCATGGGCAAGGTCGTGCAATCTAAATGTCCCTGCAGTAGAACTCTTTTCCTAACCCTCCCTAACCATAGTGGCTAATCATTGTTAGCTCTTGGTAAACATCTGTGAGTGAATGAAGCATGCTTAACGTCCTGGCTCTTAAACCAGAGCCCCGTCTACTGGGCTGCAGTGGACACAAGCAGACGGTGTCCCACCCACCATTTCTCCCTCGTGTTGCACCTGAGTCCCCTGGGCGGATACTCCCACGGTGAAGGTGGCGGGAATGGCCACAGTAGAAGGAGCTCCCCGCCGCCTGCATTTTATCTCTTGTTGGACCTCAGTGTCTTACTCTTGCGGTACCCAGGACATCCGTTAATTTCCCAAAGGATCATCCAGACAAGGAGGAAGCCCCAGCCCGCGAGGGTGTCTCCATCGTCCTATGCAGCCTCTGCCTTGCAGCTGGCT
>NW_021698764.1:0-2566 GCF_005190385.1 Monodon monoceros
GAAAGAAATACCTGTCAGTGTACTTTTGACCTTTTAACTCAGGGAAGATAGATGACAAACAAAACGAGTAGTTAAATCCTACCGTATATGGAGGTGAGACAAATGCTACAGGAAAAGTAAAGCAGGGAGGAGGGGTAGGGAGGGCAGGGGATTGCAAGTTATTAAAACAGAGGTCTGGAAATTCCTGCATTTGCATCAACATGGATGGACCCAGGGAATATTATGCTTAGTGAAATAAGTCAGAAAGTGAAAGAGAAATGCTGTATAATATCACCTACATGTGGAATCTAAAAAATAATACATATCAGTTTATATGCAAAACAGAAACAGACTCACAGATATAGGAAATAAACTAGTCACTACTGGGGGAGAAGGAAGTGGGGAGGAGCAAATTAGGGGTATGGGATGAAGAGATACAAACTACTATGTATAAAACCGATCATCAGCAAGGATATATTGTACAGCACAGGGAATTATAGTCATTACCTTCTAATAACTTTTAATGAAGTACAATCTGTAAAAATACTGACTCACTATGCTGTATACCTGAAACTAACATAATATTGTAAATTATCTATGCTTCAATGTAAAATAAAACTTACATAGCTCTGGTACCAAGAAAAGCAAACAAACAAACAAAAACAAATGAGTAAGTGGGAAAACACATTCCAAACATCTAAGAAAAAAATAGTTTGTAATTTTGGAAATTCCTGAATCTGTAACTGGCAAGGGCTCACCAAAGTAGGCATCAACATTAAAAAGTTATTAACAGGACTTCCAGTTTCCTGTTCAGCCTGTTAGAAACTCAGAAGCTGCCACTCCATCCTCACAACAATCAAAAAGCTGAACAACCTGAAAAAGCAACAACTCTTCTTAGATCCTTGGGGGGGGTGGTGGTGGTAACAAATCAAACTATTTTCCCAAAATTGGAGATATTCACAGGCAAGTAGAGAGTTCCAACTTACCTGAGCAGAAGACCACAAGCTGAAACTTCCACAAGCACCAGTGCTGCAGTAGGAAAGCCTGAGCTATAATTGATGCATTTCTGGAAGCCCACTGTGGACAACTTTGAGAGCTAAACGCTCCAGCAAACCCAGTCAGACAGGAGCCCCCACAAATTGGCGAGATTTACATCCAAGAGCTTGACCAAGTTCCCATAGGAAATACCAGAGAAAACCCCCTTCAGGCGTCCAGCAGGGAAAGGAGAAGAGGAGCCATTTTAAAAAGCAGCAGCACATTTTATTTTCCTTAACAAGGCTTGTCCTCAGGCGAAGCTAGTTAACCAGATTCTAAGCTGCTGGGATTTATTAGAGCCTAATTGACCTGGGGAAAAAAGCAATATGCAAACCTGCTGGCTCTGATTTTCTACCGGAGAGAAGAAAATACCCAATAGCAGTGCACTTTGGCTGTTTGGTCGCACCTAAGGAAGGGTGGGGATGGGAAGCACTGTGTGCAATTTACAGTTCAGAGGCATGGGCAGACTAAAGTACTGAGACCTGACTATAGCACTATAGTAAAGCTGCCTCCCCCTCCAAAACTTACCACTACATTACTCAAAGCCTACTTACAGATGTTTTTTTTATCCAGTGTATCATATCCAGTTAACAAACAAAAGCTAAAAGAAAACATACTCAAAGGCAGACAGTCAGACAGGAGCCTGCACAAGTTGGTGAGATTTACCTATGGGAGCTTGACTAGGTTTTCACAGAAACTATCAGAGAAAACCCCTCTCAGGCTTCAGGCAGGGAACGAGGAAGAGGAGCTATTTTTAAATGTACCAGGGCATTTGGTTTTTCTTAACAAGACCTGCCCTCAGGGGAAACCAGTTAACCAGAGTCTAAGCTGCTGGTGTTTATTAGAGCCTAACTGACCTGGGGATAAAAAACATGCAACCGTGCTAGCTCTAATTTTCTACTTGGAGAGAAGAAAGTAACCAATACTAGTGCACTTTAGCTATTTTGTCCCATCTAAGGAAGGGTGGGGATGAGGAGCTCTCTGTGCAGTTCATACTCCAGAAGCATAAGCAGACTAAAAATCTGAGACCTTATAGTAGAGCTTTCTCTCCCTCCACAACTTGCTACTACATTAGTAAAAGCCTAGCTACAGAACTCCTCTGCCCAGCAAGATTACTGTTTAGAATAGAGGCAGAGATAAAGAACTTCCCAGACAAGCAAAAACTAAAAGAATTTATCAATATTAAACCTACCCTAAAAGAAATGTGGCAGGGTCTTCGCTAAATGGAAAAAAAAAAAAAAGACTATACAGGAAAGGAAAAATCCCACTTGGAAAGGCAAATACATAGTAAGGATTAAAAATCACTTAAGCCAGTCGGTAGATTAAAAGACAAAATAGTGTAAAATCAAGTATAACTACAATTAACAGTTAAGGGGTAAGTATGAAGATGTAAAATGACATCCAAAACACAAAATGTGGGGGCAGGGAGTAAAAATATAGATCTTTTCGCACGTGTTGAAACAAACGACTACTAGCTTAAATCTGGGTCACAAGGATGCTTCAAGGAAAGAAATACCTGTCAGTGTACTTTTGACCTTTTAACTCAGGGAAG
>NW_021698765.1:0-1158 GCF_005190385.1 Monodon monoceros
TGGTAGGGCAAAAGAAAAAAAGAAAAAGGAAAGGAATTGGGATGGGATCTGCCCCTCTGGGAGGGAGCTGTGAAGGAGGAAAAGTTTCCACACACTAGGAAGACCATTCCCTGGCGGGGACTGCGGGGTAGCTCTGGAACCTCAGAGGAGAGGGCAGCAACAGAGGTGCAGAGGCAGAGCGGAGAGATTCCCACACAGAAGATCGGTGCAGACCAGCACTCACCAGCCTGAGGTGCTTGTCTGCTCACTCACCGGGGCAGGTGGGGGCTGGGTGCTGAGGCTTGGTCTTCAGAGGTCAGAACCCAGGGAGAGGACTGGGGTTGACTGCATGAGGACAGCCGGGGGGCGGCTAGTGTGCCAGAGCTAGTTGGCAGAGAGTCTGGGAAAAAGCTGGGCCTGCCAGAGAGGCAAGAGACCTTTGTTGCAGGGTGCTTGAGGAGCGGCCCGCCATAGGAGCTTCCTGCTTCACACACTCACAGACAGCAGGACAACACCTACGTGAGCACAAGCACAAGCCATGGCTGTTATATCTGACCCCAGAGGCTGCCGTCCACCGCTGCTACCAAGAGTCCTGTGTGCAAGGTAGGTCACTGCCCACACCTTCCCAGCAGCCTGTGGAGCCCACCACTGCCGAGGGTGCCGCGATTGGGGCCAACTTCCCCAGGAGAATGCACAGCACGGCTCAGGCTCTTGCAGCTTCATGCTGGCCTCTGTCACAGCAGGCACTCCCTGCACGTCCCGATTGTGATTGCCACATCCCTCCCTCTCTCCAGCCTGAGTGAGCAAGTGAGCCCTAATCAGCTGCTGCTTTCGCACCCTTTTTCCTGTGCAGGGAACAGATGTCTGGGGGCGGCCCACTCCCAGAGGTGGGGCCAAAACCAAAGCTAAACCCCAGGGGCTGTGCAACCAAAGAAGAGAGAGGGAAATCTCCCCGTGCAGCTGCAGAAGCAGTGGATTAAATCCCTGCAATCGGCTTGGCAAACCCTGCGTCTGTAGAATACCTGAATAGACAACAAGTTTTCCCACAATTGAGGCTGTGGGCTTTGGGGACAAGTACATGTGGGAGTAAGGTCAGATCAGTCTGAGCTGTGGCCACAGTGCCCACAGTAGGTCCAGAGACCTACCTAGAAGTACTGGAGGACATCCTGTGGAGGCAGG
>NW_021698766.1:0-4931 GCF_005190385.1 Monodon monoceros
CTTGCCTGAAGTACAAGAGAAACACTCCACGTACCTGCCAGCAGGCCAATGAGCAGCATCACCGCCCATCCCGACCAGGCGTCCAGCAAGCTCTTGATGAACTCCCATATGGACTCCTTGCTTTTGCTGGTTATCTAGAAGCAGAAAGACATCGGAGCTGATGTGGATACACTTTCCAATTCAGGCTTCCTTCTCTGAAACTGTTTCCTCAGGAAACACAGTGGTTGAGAAAACAAATATAATGAAGCAACTAGACTGCCGCTAACGTGATTCTTTCAGTTACCTAGCACAGTGGTTAAATGGGCTTTCTAGTTCACAGAGCTATAAAGATGCCATTGTAGTCTCCAAAGAATCCAAAAAAATTCACTTACTTAAAAAAACCTCACTAAGTGTGATGTGATCTTTGATTATTTCAAAGCCATTCTGAAGGAAGACATCACTTTGGTGTCACCGTTTTGAATACAAATCATTATTTTAGCCTAAATCGTAAGGTCTGTTCACAAAAGACCCTCTTTGACAAAGACTTCAATTCCTTCTTTCATTTTCCAGGCTACATGTTAACAACAAGAACGAACTTAATTTCTTTCTCTTCCTTCCTTCCTCCCTCCCTCCCTCCCTCCCTCCCTCCCTCCTTTCTTTCCTTCCTTCCTTCCTTTATGGCTGCGTTGGGTCTTCATTGCTGTGCGCGGGCTTTCTCTAGATGTGGCGAGCAGGGGCTGCTCTTCGTTGCGGTGCGCGGGCTTCTCATTGCGGTGGCTTCTCTTGTTGCAGAGCACAGGCTCTAGGCGTGCGGGCTTCAGTAGTTGTGGCACGTGGGCTCAGTAGTTGTGGCTCGCGGGCTCTAGAGCACAGTCTCAGTAGCTGTGGCACAGGGGCTTAGTTGCTCTGTGGCATGTGGGATCTTCCCAGACCAGGGCTCAAACCCATGTCCCCTGCATTGGCAGGTGGATTCTTAACCACTGCGCCACCAAGGAAGTTCCAAGAACTTACTTTTTTTTTTTTTTGCGGTACGTGGGCCTCTCACTGCTGTGGCCTCTCCCGTTGCGGAGCACAGGCTCTGGACGTGCAGGCTCAGCAGCCATGGCTCACGGGCCCAGCCGTTCCGCGGCATGTGCGATCCTCCCGGACCGGGGCATGAACCCGAGTCCCCTGCATCGGCAGGCGGACCCCCAACCACTGCGCCACCAGGGAAGCCCCGAACTTTCTTTTTTTAATTGAAGTATAGTTGATTTACAATGTTAATTTCAGGTGTACAGCAAAGTGATTCAGTTATACCTATATATATATTCTTTTTCAGATTCTTTTCCATTATAGGTTATTACAAAATATTAAATATAGTTCCCTGTGCTATACAGTAGGTCCTTGTTGTTTATCTACTTTATATATAGTAGTGTGTATCTGTTAATCCGAACTCCTAATTTATCCCTCCCCCACCCTCTTTCCCCTTTGGTAACTGTAAATTGGTTTTCTATGTCTGTGAGTGTATTTCTGTTTTGTAAATAAGTCCACTTGTACCACTTTTTTAGATTCCACATATAAGCAATATCATATGGTATTTGTCTTTCTCTGACTTACTTCACTCAGTATGACAATCTCTAGGTCCATCCATGTTGCTGCAAATGGCATTATTTCATTCTTTTTTATGGCTGAGTAATATTCCATTGTATATATGTACCACACCTTCTTTATCCATTCCTCTGTCAGTGGACATTTAGGTTGCTTCCATGTCTTGGCTATTGTGAATAGTGCTGTTAGCTTTGTGCAGTGGCAGTATCATAGCCAATGAGGTTTATCTGAGGCATGATACTGCTAATTGTAAATAGTGCTGCTATGAACATTGGGGTGCATGTATCTTTTTGAGTTAGAGTTTTCTCTGGATACATACCCAGGAGTGGGATTGCTGGATCACATGATAACTCTAATTTCAGTTTTTTAAGGAACCTCCATACTGGTCTCCATAGTGGCTGTATCAACTTACATTCCCACCAACAGTGTAGGAGGGTCCCCTTTTCTCCACACCCTCTCCAGCATTGCTGTTTGTAGCTTTTTTGATGACAGCCATTCTGACCGGTGTGTGGTGATACCTCATTGTAGTTTTGATTAACAGCAAGAAGGCTGAAGGAGCCAGCCTGGATCACGCTTTCCAGGCAGATGGTTGCATCTAAACACATCGTAAGAGCACCCGTTTGCCTCCCTGTGTTAACAGAATCCTACATTCCTGAGACCATCATTCCCCTCATAACCCTTTAAAGCAAGGGCTGGCAAACATTTTCCGTAAAGAGACAGAAAGTAAATATTTTCGGCTCGGCAGGTCAGTTGGTCTCCGTGGCAACTACCGGACTCTGCTGTTGTAGCACAGAAGGAGCCATATAGAGCATGGCAGTGCACCTCTCTTGTATCCTGTGGCCATGAAAAGGAAATCCAGGGCTTTCTCAGTGGCGCAGTGGTTGAGAATCCACCTGCCATTGCAGGGGACACGGGTTTGACCCCAGTCCAGGAAGATCCCACATGCTGCAGAGCAGCTAAGCCCATGTGCCACAACTACTGAGCCTGTGCTCTAGAGCCCGCGCGCCACAACTACTGCAGCCTGCACGCCTGGAGCCCGTGCTCTGTAACAAGAGAAGCCACCGCAATGAGAAGCCAGCGCACCACAACAAAGAGTAGCCCCCACCCTCCGCAACTAGAGAAAGCCCACGCACAGCAATGAAGAACCAACACAGCCAAAACCAAACAAACAAACAAATAAATAAATAAATAAATAGGAAATCCAGGGACTTCCCTGGTGGTCCAGCGGTGGAGAGTCCACCTTACAGTGCAGGGGCCACAGGTTCGATCCCTGGTCAGGAAACTAAGATCCCAAATGCCGCGGGGCAACTAAGCCCACGCACCACAACTACTGAACTCGTGCGCCTCAACTAGAGAGCCCACGTGCCATAAACTACAGAGCCCACGCGCCCTGGAGCCCGTGTGCCACAACTACAGACCACAACTACAGAGCCCACATGCCCTGGAGTCCGTGCGCCACAACTACAGACCACAACTACAGAGCCCACGCGCCCTGGAGCCTGTGTGCCACAACTACAGACCACAACTACAGAGCCCACGCGCGCTGGAGCCCGTACGCCACAACTACAGAGCCCACGCGCCCTGGAGCCCGTGCGCCACAACTACAGACCACAACTACAGAGCCCATGCGCCCTGGAGCCTGTGCGCCACAACTAGAGAGAGAAAACCCGTCCACCACAACTAGAGAGAAGCCCACGTGCCACAACAAAAAGATCCCTCATGCCTCAACGAAGATCCCGTGTGCTGCAGCTGAGACCCGTTGCAGCCAAAAATAAATTAATTAAATAAATAAATAAATAATAAAATAAATCTTAAAAGAAAAAAAGGAAATCTAAACTCCTCTTCATGGTCTACTCAGTGGTTCCCAATGTGGTCCCATCGCCCACGTGGCCGGACTCATCTCTAGTTCTCCCCTTCCGTGAATCTGCCACCAAACCTTAGAGCTCCTTGAACTGCCTAAATGAGCCACTCCTGATGAGAATCCTTTCCCCTTCCTCTGCCTGGCAAATTCTTAGTCATCCTTCAAGACCCCACTGAAATCGCACCCTCTCTAAAAACTCCCTCCCTAACCATCCCTCCTAAATGATCCCACAGCACTTGATACATAACTTTACTGCAGCCCATAAAAATATATATTGACTGCCTACTAGAGGCCAGGCACTGTAATATGTGCTTTCATACACATACAGCCCCATTTAATCTTCTGGTATAATTAACTCCATCCTTACAGATGAGAAGATGGGGTCCAGAAATGGCACCCCAAAAGTCAGCCAGCCTAAAGATGTCAAAGTCAGGATGTACCCAATCTGTCTGTTTCCAGAGCCCCCCTCCTTGCCCTCCACACTACACCTCTGTATGACATAGCCTTCCACCCAAAGCACCTGGTATTAGAATTACCTGTCCACATCTCTGCCTCTCCCACTAGCCCTTCTCTTCTCTAGAACCTAGCTCAGCACACGACACATGAACCCAAGCTCTAGCTCAGTGACTGTCCGATAAAAGCATGGCCCAGCCCTCCGAAGGGATTCCCCTCAAAGTGTCCTTATGTACAGCATGTACCTTTCTGTGTCTGTCGGTGTCCCGTGACTTCTCCCTCAGACAGTCGATGGTGTGGAAGTCCTCATACGTCCCCACACCAGGGAATGGCTCGTCAAGGAAATCCATCAGGTTTCCAGAGCCACTCATCGCTCCTGCATTGACCATGCTACTTACACCTGGGAGAGAAAACCTGTCGTTAAAAACGTAAGCAGAACATCTGCACAGACCTGGCAGAACAATCCACGTGTGCTATTTTTTTGCACAGGAAGGACATTTCAGCATAGGCACCTCTGCTGTGATGAAAGATACATATAGTCTGTCTTAGTGAGCACAGGCTGCTATAACAAAAATACCACAGACTGGGTGGCTTATCAACAACACACATTTATTTCTCACAGTTCCGGAGGCTGTGAAGTCCAAGATCAAGGCACTTATTTAGAGATTCAGTGTCTGGTGAGAGCCCACTTCCTGTTCACAGATGGCCATCTACTCACTGTGTCCTCATCTGGTGGAGCTCTCTGGGGTCTCTTTTATAAGGGCCCTAATCCCATCCATGAGGACTCAGCTTTCATGACCTCATCACCTCCCAAAGGCCCCTCCTCCCAATGACATCACACTGGGGATTAGGTTTCAACATATGAATTTTGGGGAGACACAAACGTTAATTTCTTTTTTTAAACTCTTTATGTTATATTGGAGTATAGTTGATTAACAATGTTGTGTTGGTTTCAGGTGTACAGCAAAATGATTCAGTTATACATATACATGTATCTTTTTCCAATTCTTTTCCCATTTAGGTTGTTACAGGATATTGAGCAGAGTTCCCT
>NW_021698767.1:0-1656 GCF_005190385.1 Monodon monoceros
ATTTTATCTCTTAGTTACATTACTCACCTGTTCTTGCATTTTGTCCACGTTTTTCATTACAGCCCTTAGTATATTAATCATAGTTATTTTAAATTCTAGATCAGGGAAATCCCTGGTGGTCCGGTGGTTAGTACTCTGCGCTTTCGCTGCCAAGGGTGCAGGCTGGATGCCAGGTCGGGGAAGTAAGATTCCACAAGCTGCATTGCGTGGCCAAAAAAAAAAAAAAAAAAAAAATGAAAAGAAAACTCTAGATCAAAGAATTCCAAATATCTATGCCATATTTGAGTTTGGTTCTGATGCTTGTTTTAGCTCTTCAGAATATGTTTTTTTAAAGATTTTTAGCATGCATTATAATTTTTTTGTTGAAAGCCAGACGTGATGTATTGGATCAAAGAACTGAAGTAGATGGTCTTTTGGTGTGAGGTTTTGTGTTTATCTGGCTAGGAATTAGGCTGTGTTTACTGTTAGTAGTAGGTGTCAGAAGCTAAAATTTCCACTAGTGTCCTTGTTTTGTTTCCCCTGTCATCTTTGAGTTTCCTTAGAGGCTTATTCTTTTCTTTCTTTAAGAGCTATTTATTTATTTGGTTGCACCAGGTCTTACTTGCGGCAGGTGGGCTTCTTAGTTGCGGCAGGCAGGCTCTTTAGTTGCAGCATGCACGTGGGATCTAGTTCCCCGACCAGGGATCGAACCGGGTCCCCTGCATTGGGAGCACTGAGTCTAAACCAGTACACCACCAGGGAAGTGCCGAGGCTTAATCTTTTCTTTTTAATTAATTAATTTAATTTACGTAATTTTGGCTTCGTTGGGTCTTCGTTGCTGCACGCGGGCTTTCTCTACTTGTGCCAAGCGGAGGCTACTCTTTCTTGCGGCGCACGGGCTTCTCATTGCGGCGGCTTCTCTCGTTGCGGAGCATGGGCTGTAGGCGCGGGGTTCAGTAGTTGTGGCACACGGGCTCAGTAGCTGTGGCTCGCAGGCTCTAGAGCACAGGCTCAGTAGTTGTGGTACATGGGCTTAGTTGCTCCGCAGCATGTGGGATCTTCCGGGACCAGGGCTCGAACCCGTGTCCCCTGCATTGGCAGGTGGATTCTTAACCACTGAGCCACCAGGGAGGCCCTCAAGGCTAATTCTTAAATAGAGTCTGATGCTTGCAGTTTATTTCAGCTACCATCTACTGTGATACAGGAGCACAGTTGATGTGGTGGTAAGGTTGTGGAGAGGGGAAGCAGTCTATAGCCCTATGATTAGAACTCAGTCTTTTAGTGAGCCTATCTTCCTGGGCTGTGTCGTTTACAGGTGCTTCTCAGCTTTCCCACCCTTCCCTTTAGCTGAGACAGGAAGGCTAGAAGGAGCTGGAATTGGGTATTTCCTTGCCCCCTGGTCAGCTGGGCTTTTGTGAAAGGCAAGTCACTTGGGCTCTGGTAAAATAACTTCCCTTCAGGGCAAGTCTTTGTTGAAGAAAACGGAGCTCTGGACATGTTTCAAAATTGTTACTTTTCAGGAGTTCCCTGGTGGTCCAGCTGTTAACCTTTACAAGTGCTTCTCAGCTTTCCCACCCTTCCCTTTAGCTGAGACAGGAAGGCTAGAAGGAGCTGGAGTTGGGTATTTCCCTGCCCCCTGGTCAGCTGGGCTTTGGTGAAACGCAAGTCACTTAGGCT
>NW_021698768.1:0-1522 GCF_005190385.1 Monodon monoceros
CCTCAGGGATGACCCTGGGGCAGAATGACAGGTCCTGGCCCCTCCCCGCCAGGTCCCAGGGCTCCCCCTGTACAGAGATGCTCCCAGCACAGCAGCAAGCTGGGCCCTGTGCTCACAGCCCGGCTGGCCCATGAGAGAACCCCGCAGACCCCCATGGGCCCTTCCCTCTTGGATGGAGCCTCCCCGGGCCCCAGCCTCCAGCTTCCTGAGAACTCGGGTCCAGGAGGATGCTGTTCTCCCTGTGGGCCTCCTTCCATTGCTCCGATTCTTCCGGACAGGAGGACAGTTTAGTTTGCTGGTCGCCCCACCCCTCCCTCTGGTCTCCTGGGCGGCAAGGAGGAGTCCCGGTCGGTCAGACCGCTTGCCATCACCCTATGAACTGACATCTGGTGCGCTGAACTGGAACCTTGGGGATGGGCCTCAGTCAGGGTGATGCCCTCAGGGGCTGGGGTCTCCCGGAGCCCAGCCTTGGGGCAGCCTCTCCTTGGGGGGCTTGCAGCTGCAGCTGATGGCGGGGTGGGCACACTCTGGACCATCTCCTGGGCAGGATGCTGGCTCCCCCAAGGGCTCACGGGGCAGAGACCCTTCAGGCAGCGTCCCGTGCCCTGGGCGGGGGGGGACCCTGAAGGGCAGGCGATGGCCCCACCAGGCACCCTCTCAGGAGCGCCTGCCTTGATGGTGGAGACTAGAGCTCTGGAGCCCAGCCCCAGGCCACTGTTGGATTCTGCTTTTCTTTCCTCTTTAGTTCTTTTTTTAATTTAATTTTTTTTTTGCGGTACGCGGGCCTCTAACTGTTGTGGCCTCTCCAATTGCGGAGCACAGGCTCCGGACGCGCAGGCTCAGCGGCCATGGCTCACGGGCCCAGCCGCTCTGCGGCATGTGGGATCCTCCTGGACCGGGGCACGAACCCGTGTCCCCTGCATCGGCAGGCGGACTCTCAACCACTGCACCACCAGGGAAGCCGTCCTCTTTAGTTCTTAATGCACCTTGAGCTCCTGCTAAGTCCTTCCTGCTAAGTGCTCTCATTGTTACATTGTTCTGATTTTATGTCTTACATAAAATTACTTTTTTCAGGTGAGCTGCACTTTCATTGTGGACTCACGCCCATGGTTTACCCAGTTCACCCTCCTGAACAGCACCTGCCAGCAGAAATGGGGGGAGGAGTTCCCGGCTCCCACAGCAGCTCCTTTTCTCCTGAAGAATGAGGGTCTGGAGTCCTAGGTCTGCGTGGCACCAGAGCAATTAAAGGCATCTCAGAGCACATTCTGGGTCCCTGTCAGTTTTGCATTCTCCCTGTTGGTTTATTTCCATGGACGTTGCTGCCAGTGACAAGCGATGGAGAATTTACCATTGTTCTCACCTTGGCTGTGGGTGCAGGGTGCTGAGTCAATCAAATTCCTCAGCTCATGGGAGGGTGCCCTTCCTGGTTCTTGCAGGGTCCTCATGGTTAGTGTGTGTACTCATTCGTTCATTCTTTCATATATTCTCCATTTGTCCATCGTCTGTCCATCCATGCATCCAT
>NW_021698769.1:0-4165 GCF_005190385.1 Monodon monoceros
ACCTAGAAACAAATGACAATGGAGATATGATGACCCAAAACCTATGGAATGCAGCAAAAGCAGTTCTAAGAGGGAAGTTTATAGCAATACAATCCTACCTCAAGAAACAAGAAACATCTCAAATAAACAACCTAACCTTACACCTAAAGCAATTAGAGAAAGAAGAACAACAACAAAAAAACCCAAAATTAGCAGAAGGAAAGAAATCATAAAGATCAGATCAGAAATAAATGAAAAAGAAATGAAGGAAACGATAGCAAAGATCAATAAAGCTAAAACCTGGTTCTTTGAGAAGATAAACAAAATCGATAAACCATTAGCCAGACTCATCAAGAAAGAAAGGGAGAAGACTCAAATCAATAGAATTAGAAATGAAAAAGGAGAAGTAACAACTGACACTGCAGAAATACAAAGGATCATGAAAGATTACTACAAGCAACTCTATGCCAATAAAATGGACAACCTGGAAGAAATGGACAAATTCTTAGAAAAGCACAACCTTCCAAGACCGAACCAGGAAGAAAAAGAAAATATAAACAGACCGACCACAAGCACTGAAATTCAAACTGTGATTTAAAATCTTCCAACAGGGCTTCCCTGGTGGCGCAGTGGTTAAGAGTCTACCTACCAATGCAGGAGACACGGGTTTGAGCCCTGGTCCAGGAAGATCCCACATGCCAAGGAGCAACTAAGCCTGTGCGCCACAACTACTGAGCCTGCACTCTAGAGCCCACAAGCCACAACTACTGAAGCCTGCGTGCCTAGAGCCTGTGCTCCGCAACAAGAGAAGCCACCTCAATGAGAAGCCCACGCACCACAACAAATAGAAGCCCCCCACTCGCTGCAACTGGAGAAAGCCTGCACGCAGCCACAAAGACCCAATGCAGCCAAAAATATATTAAATAAACAAAAACAAATCTTTAAAAAAATAAGTCTTCCAACAAACAAAAGCCCAGGACCAGATGGCTTCACAGGTGAATTCTATCACAGTTAGAGAAGAGCTAACACCCATCCTTCTCAAACTCTTCCAAAATACAGCAGAGGGAGGAACACTCCCAAACTCATTCTAAAAGGCCACCATCACCCTGATACCAAAATCAGACAAAGATGTCACAAAAAAATAAAACTACAGGCCAATATCACTGATGAACATAGATGCAAAAATCCTCAACAAAATACTAGCAAACAGAATCCAACAGCACATTAAAAGGATCATACACCATGATCAAGTGGGATTTATCCCAGGGATGCAAGCGTTCTTCAACATATGCAAATCAATCAATGTGATATGCCATATTAACAAATTGAAGGAGAAAAACCACATGATCATCTCAATAGATGCAGAAAAAGATTTCAACAAAATTCAACACCCATTTATGATAAAAACCCTCCAGAAACAAGGCATAGAGGGAACTTACCTCAACATAATAAAGGCCATATATGACAAACCCAAAGCCAACATCATTCTCAATGGTAAAAAACTGAAACCATTTCCACTAAGATCAGGAACAAGACAAGGTTGCCCACTCTCACCACTATAATTCAACATAGTTTTGGAAGTTTTAGCCACAGCAATCAGAGAAGAAAAAGAAATAAAAGGAATCCAAATCAGAAAAGAAGAAGTAAAACTGTCACTGTTTGCAGATGACATGATACTATACATAGAGAATCCTAAAGATGCCACCAGAAAACTACTAAACTAATCAATGAATTTGGTAAAGTAGCAGGATATAAAATTAATGCACAGAAATCTCTTGCATTCCTATACACTAATGTTGAAAAATCTGAAGGACAAATTAAGGAAACACTCCCATTTACCACTGCAACAAAAAGAATAAAATACCTAGGAGTAAACCTACCTAGGGAGACAAAAGACCTGTATGCAGAAAACTACAAGAGACTGATGAAAGAAATTAAAGATGATACCAACAGATAGAGAGACATACCATGTTCTTGGATTGGAAGAATCAAAATTGTGAAAATGGGAAGATGGCGGAACAGTAAGACACAGAGGTCACCTTCCTCCCCACAGATACACCAGAAATACATCTACATGAGGAACAACTCCTACAGAACACCTACTAAACGCTGGCAGAAGACCTCAGACCTCCCAAAAGGCAAGAAACTCCCCCACGAACCTGGGTAGGGCAAAATAAAAAATAATAAACAGAGACAAAAGGATAGGGACGGGACCTGCACCAGTGGGAGGGAGCAGTGAAGGAGGAAAGGTTTCCACACACTAGGAAGCCCCTTCGCGGGCGGAGACTGCGGGTGGTGGAGGGGGGAAGCTTTGTAGCCGCAGAGGAGAGCACAGCAACAGGGGTGCGGAGGGAAAAGCAGAGAGATTCCCGCACAAAGGATCGGTGCCGAACGGCACTCACCAGCCCGAGAGGCTTGTCTGCTCACCCGCCGGGGCGGGCGGGGCTGGGAGCTGAGGCTCGGGCTTTAGTCGAGCGCAGGGAGAGGACTGGGGTTGGTGGTGTGAACACAGCCTGAAGGGGTTAGTGCACCACGTCTAGCTGGGAGGGAGTCCGGGGAAAAGTCTGGACCTGCCGAAGAGGCAAGAGACTTTCTTCCCTCTTTGCTTCCTGGTGCACGAAGAGAGGGGATTAAGAGCACTGCTTAAAGTAGCTCCAGAGACGGGCGCGAGCCGCGGCTAAAAGCGCGGACCCCAGAGATGGGCTTGAGACGCTAAGGCTGCTGCTGCCGCCACCAAGAAACCTGTGTGCGAGGACAGGTCACTATCCACACCCCCTTCCGGGGAGCCTGTGCAGCCCGCCACTGCCAGGGTCCCGGGATCCAGGGACAACTTCCCCGGGAGAACTTACGGTGCGCCTCAGGCTGGTGCAATGTCACGATGACCTCTCCCGCCGCAGGCTCGCCCCGCGCCCCTCCCTCCCCCCGGCCTGAGTGAGCCAGAGCCCCCGAATCAGCGGCTCCCTTAATCCCGGCCTATCTGAGCGAAGAAACAGACACCCTCCGGAGACCTACACGCAGAGGCGGGGCCAAATCCAAAGCTGAGCCCCTGGGAGTTGTGAGAACAAAGAAGAGAAAGGGAAATTTCTCCCAGCAGCCTCAAGAGCAGCGGATTAAAGCTCCACAATCAACTTGATGTACCCTGCATCTGTGGAATACATGAATAGACAACGAATCATCCCAAATTGAGGAGGTGGATTTTGAGAGCAAGATTTATGATTTTTTCCCCTTTTCCTCTTTTTGTGAGTGTGTATGTGTATGCTTCTGTGTGAGATTTTGTCTGTATAGCTTTGCTTCCACCATTTGTCCTAGGGTTCTATCCAACCGTTTTTTTCTTAATTATTTTTTATTTTAATAACTTTATTATATTTTATCTTACTTTATTTTATTTTACTTTATCTTCTTTCTGTCTTTTTTCCTTCCTTCCCTCCTTCCTCCCTTCTTCCTTCCTTCCTTCCTTCCTTCCTTTCTTCTACTAATTCAGACTGAAAGTGAGGGGATGGAAAAAGATATTGCATGCAAATGGAAACCAAAAGAAAGCTGGAGTAGCAATTCTCATATCAGACAAAATAGACTTTAAAATAAAGCCTATTAGAAGAGACAAAGAAGGACACTACATAATGATCAAGGGATCAATCCAAGAAGAAGCTATAACAATTGTAAATATTTATGCACCCAACATAGGAGCACCTCAATACACAAGGCAAATGCTAACAGCCAGAAAAGGGGAAACTGACAGTAACACATTCATAGTAGGGGACTTTAACACCCCACGTTCACCAATGGACAGATCATCCAAAATGAAAATAAATAAGGAAACACAAGCTTTAAATGATACATTAAACAAGATGGACATAATTGATATTTACAGGACATTCATCCGAAAACAACAGAATACACTTTCTTCTCAAGTGCTCATGGAACATTCTCCAGGATAGATCATATATTGGGTCACAAATCAAGCCTTGGTAAATTTAAGAAAATTGAAATCGTATCAAGTATCTTTTCCGACCACAACGCTATGAGACGAGATATCAATTACAGGAAAAGATCTGTAAAACATACAGACACATGGAGGCTAAACAATAAACTACTTAATAACGAAGTGATCACTGAAGAAATCAAAGAGGAAATAAAAAAATACCTAGAAACAAATGACAATGGAGATATGATGACCCAAAACCTATGG
>NW_021698770.1:0-2070 GCF_005190385.1 Monodon monoceros
ATATATATATATGTATAACTGAATCACTTTGCTGTACAGCAGAAATTAACACAACATTGTAAATCAACTACACTTCGATAAAAAAAATAAAATGACTGAAAAAAAAAGATTGGTGTATTTGACTCTGTGTAAAGTTTACATTCAAAGACAAGCACTGTAAACAAACACGGCTCACTAGTTAATGCCATGCTTGCTGAAATACTTAAGGAGACATGTACTAATGTCTGCAGTTTACCACAAAATGCATCAAGGGATAAGATGGATTGGGGCTTTCCTGGTGGCGCAGTCATTAAGAATCCACCTGCCAATGCAGAGGACACGGGTTCGAGGCCTGGTCTGGGAAGATCCCACATGCCGCGGAGCAACAAAGCCCGTGCAGCACAACTACTGAGCCAGCGCACCACAACTACTGAAGCCCGCGTGCCTAGAGCCCGTGCTCCGCAACAAGAGAAGCCACTGCAATAAGAAGCCCACACACCACAGCGAAGAGTAGACCCCGCTCACCGCAACTAGAGAAGGCCCGCGCTCAGCAACAAAGGCCCAACACAGCCAAAAATAAAATAAATAAATTTTAAAAAAAGAATAATGAAAACCAAAATGCATATGAAGCATAATTCCAGCTTTAAAAATATAAGCTGAAGTATTTACAATAGCCAGGACATTGAAGCAACCTAACTGTCCATCGACAGATGAATGGATAAAGAAGGTGTGGCACATATATACAATGGAATATTACTCAGCCATAAAAAGAAACGAAATTGAGTTATTTGTAGTGAGGTGGATGGACCTAGAGACTGTCATACAGAGTGAAGATTGTCAGAAAGAGAAAAACAAATACCGTAGGCTAACACATATATATGGAATCAAAAAAAAATGGTTCTGATGAACCTAGGGGCAGGACAGGAATAAAGACACAGACATAGAGAATGGACTTGAGGACACGGGGAGGGGGAAGGGTAAGCTGGGACGAAGTGAGAGAGTGGCATGGACATACATACACTACCAGATACAAAATATAGACAGCTAGTGGGAAGCAGCCACATGGCACAGGGAGGTCAGCTCGGTGCTTTGTGACCACCTAGAGGCGTGGGATAGGGAGGGTGGGAGGGAGGGAGACGCAAGAGGGAGGGGATATGGGGATATATGTATACATATAGCTGATTCACTTCATTATAAAGCAGAAACTAACACACCATTGTAAAGCAATTATACTCCAATAAAGATGTTAAAAATATGAGCTGAAAAAAGATGGAGAGGAAGTGGGCTAAAATATTAACTGTGGTGGAATTAAACATGGTTTTTATTCACTGTTTCATATTCCATGCACTAACTAACCAAGTTCTCTTTTTCCAAAATCCACATGCTATGCTCTCCATAATAAAAGCAGTATCACCTGCCCTCTTGCCCAAGGGAGAAAGGTCCACGGGGCAGCAACAGCTCCCCACTTGTGCTCCCCTCCTGTGATGGCGGCTTTGAGCACCTGATGGGGCCCCCAGAGCGCTCTAATCACAGCTGTAGAGATGTGTCCTCGTTGGCTTCACACAGATGACCAAGCCTACGGCTGACTTATCTGCTTTGGTTCCCAGGTGCAGCGCCATCCACCCTGTCTTCATCTTTGCCCATCACGGGCGCTAAATCCCTCCCAACATCTTCCAACCACACCCTCTAGCTTCCTAGCGTCTTGTCGGTTATCTGAATTTCTCATTTTAAGTCATCTTAGTCCAGAAGCTAAAAAGGGAAACTTTATAAAATTTTCTATGTAATGATGTAAAATCCCTGCATGGCAAAAATAAATAATAAACACACAAGGAATTATAAAATGACAATTGAGAAATACTTGGAAGATACAGGACAAAGGGCTGATTCACCTAATTTATGCAGAGCTCAAAATCAAAAGTTAAAAAAAGAAGATGAAAAACCCAATAGAAGACAAAGATGAAGTAAGCAAAGGGTACAAAGAAACACCAATCACCAAAAAACAGGGGGAAGTGTTGAACCTCACTGGCAATAAAAGAAATGAAAGCCCAAACAATAATGGAATATAATTTCTTAACCTTGCAAATTGCCGAA
>NW_021698771.1:0-1676 GCF_005190385.1 Monodon monoceros
CAGGGCGCACATCAGAGAATTTTGGGAGCCCAGAAGTTAGGGCCTGATGCCAGAGGGCCCTCATTACCAAGGGGAGGAGACCCCAAGCAGGCACCAACTCCCAACTGAGGGCCCATGTCACCAAGGTGACGTGCAACAGCCAGGCAGGAGTGACCTCACAGCTGAGGGCCTACCTCACAGAATGGTGAGGAACCCAGCCAGGATAAGACTCTCACCAGAGGGCCCACATCACCAAGGGCATCAGAACCAGGCAGGACTGTCTTCACACCAGGGTGGCCACATCATAGAAAGGTGAGGAACCCAGCACATGTGGCCTAAACCAGAGGATCCAGATCTCCAAGGGGCTCGGAGTGAGGCAGGCAGGAGTAGGCTCACAACACAGGGCCAATAGAATAAAAACGCTGAGGAATCCTGCAGTGGGAACCTCCCAGCAGGCGGCCAAGAGCACCGAGTCTATGCGATCCATGCTGCAGTGAACTCACAGCAGAGGGCCCACATCATGAAACTGTGAGCAACCCAGCCGTTGGGACCTCAGAGCAGAAGGCCCACATCCCCATGGGGTTGGGACCATGGCACGAGTGTCCTCGCACCACTTAGCACGTATCAGAAATTGTGGGTACCCAGCAGTTAGGGCCTGACGCCAGAGTTCCCTCATCACTGAAGGGAGGAGGCTCCCAGCAGGCTCCAACTGCCACAAGAGGGCCGACATTGACAAGGCGGGGTGTGCCAGCCAGGCAGGAGTGACCTCACAGCAGAGGGCCCAACTCACAGAATGGTGAGGAACCCAGCCAGGATCAGACTCTCACCAGAGGGCCCACATCACCAAGGGGATAGGAACCAGGCAGGAGTGTCCTCATACCAGTGGGGCCACATCATCGAAAGGTGAGGGACCCAGCACACGTGGCCTCAAACCAGAGGACACACATCACCAAGGGGCTGGGAGTGAGGCAGGCAGGAGGAGTCTCAAATCAGAGGGCCCATAGAAGGAAAAACGTGAGGAATCCCGCAGTTGGAACCTCCCCGCAGGTGGCCAGGAGCAGCGAGGCTATGGGATCCATGCCGGAGTGAACTCACACCAGAGGGCCCTCATCATGAAACTGAGCAACGTACCATTGGGACCTCAGAGCAGAAGGCCCACATTCCCATGGGGTTGGGAACCTGGCAGGAGAGTACTCGCACCACAGGGCGCACATCAGAAAATTTTGGGAGCCCAGGAGTTTGGGCCTGACGCCAGAGGGCCCTCATTACCGAGGGGAGGAGACTCCCAGCAGGCACCAACTCCCAACTGAGGGCCCACGTCGCCAAGGTGACGTGTGCCAGCCAGGCAGGAGTGACCTCACAGCAGAGGGCCTACCTCCCAGAAGGGTGAGGAACCCAGCCAGGATAAGACTCTCACCAGAGGGCCCACATCACCAAGGGGATCGGAACAAGGCAGGAGTGTCCTCACACCAGTGTGGCCACATTATAGAAAGGTGAGGAACCCAGCACATGTGGCCTAAACCAGAGGACCCACATTTCCAAGGTGCTCCGAGTGAGGCAGGCAGGAGTAGCCTAACAACACGGGGCCCACAGAATAAAAAATGTGAGGAATCCAGGAGTTTGAACCTCCCAGCAGGAGGCCCAGAGCATGGAGTCTATGGGATCCAGGCCACAGTGAACTCACAGCAGAGGGCCCA
>NW_021698772.1:0-1450 GCF_005190385.1 Monodon monoceros
GACATTTTTTGTGTGTGTGATTTTCTCTTCCCCTAAGAGAGAAGTGAATAGGAATGAGAAACACATACATAAAGAAAAAAAAATTATCTTGCTGCCTTTGCATGGTTATAATTTATAGGAGGCCCTTTTCAACAATAATCTATTATCAGAATCAAAAAAATATAATCTCCATGAAGGCCAGGCCAGGATATTTGTCTCTTTTTCAGCAGATTGCAATACAAACCACATTCATGGATATGCTTCTTGATGATCTTTGTAATACTGTAACAGTTGACAATTACCTCATGCCTCTTCACCTTAACTTCAACCTGGTTTTTCACTAATGACCTCACATTTCCTTCTCTATCACTTGGTTGTGGGCCTCTTTTCCAACTCCAACCCCAACCCGCATTTCACTCTGGCACCAAAGGAAGACTCACACCTTCCTCCTTTTTAGTGATACCTCAGGGTCATTACCATATTGTGATCACCCTGAAGAATAGCCAGACAATTGTTATTTCAGAGCCATCTGACAGTTTGTAGCTCTAAAAATTAACTAAGGATCACATTTGTCAAAAATATCCTAGATTAAGATATTGGTAATACAGCAACAGTAATTCCGAAGTCATTTATGACAATCAGTGTGGGAAGCACCCTCCTTCAGGAAGATCCTTTGCCGTACAATACTCTTTCCCTGTCTGGTAATAAGGAAGCACGGCACTGGAAAGTAACCTTTTGTGGAAAGAAATACTTGGCTTCGAGAAGGCTTGAAGTTCATACATTTTTCTTGAATTAGATTTCCCATTAATTACTTTATCCACAAACAGGTAATTATCAGAGTTATGTAAGCAATTAAGGATATGCTACTCCACATTCTTTCAGCTTGTTGACCTTTCTCACTTGATATCATGTGGCTATCTGAAACATCAGTGATTTACATGTCTTTCTTTTTTTTAAACAGATTTCTGTGTGTGTGTGTCCCCATGATGAAAACATCATTAAAGTAAAATATCATGAATACACTCTTAAGAAGCAGAGTCTACTTAAAGTCCTGGAAAATATGAAAGCACTAATATTCATGGACAACTCTACACTCTGAAAGTTACTCCAAATGTTGTTGATCTCTCTTTTGTCTAGGAGTTTTTCAAATTTTCTACCATGATCATTTGTTAGTTTTATAATTACATAATAAAGGCATTACATCATACAATCTTTTGTTATCCATTGCAGTTTTAAAACTATTCCTTTCCTTGTCCTCAGCAGATATGTCATAGATTATTAGTATATAAGCAAAGACTTTCAACGTAACCGTACTTCATAGTGAGAAGAACTATACTGAGCTATCTCTATCCTAAGACAATGCACTAGGAAAGCACTAGGAATTCTTAAGCACTAGGAATTCTTAAGCACTAGGAATACAGAGACGATCAAGGGGCAAGTTCCTTGCCTTCGAGTATACATGATCATTATA
>NW_021698773.1:0-215 GCF_005190385.1 Monodon monoceros
CCTGCCATCCACTTCCTGCCACCCACTTCCTGCCACCCACCTCCTGCCGTCCACTTCCTGCCATCTACCTCCTGCCGTCCACCTCCTGCTGTCCACCTCCTACTGTCCACTTCCTGCCGTCCACCTCCTGCTGTCCACCTCCTGCCATCCACTTCCTGCCACCCACCTCCTGCTGTCCACCTCCTGCCATCCACTTCCTGCCATCCACTTCCTGC
>NW_021698773.1:315-22910 GCF_005190385.1 Monodon monoceros
TCCACTTCCTGCCACCCACCTCCTGCTGTCCACTTCCTGCTGTCCACTTCCTGCCATCCACTTCCTGCTGTCCACTTCCTGCCGTCCACCTCCTGCCATCCACTTCCTGCCATCCACTTCCTGCTGTCCACTTCCTGCCGTCCACCTCCTGCCATCCACCTCCTGCCATCCACTTCCTGCTGTCCACTTCCTGCCATCCACTTCCTGCCATCCACTTCCTGCCATCCACTTCCTGCCGTCCACTTCCTGCCGTCCACCTCCTGCCATCCACCTCCTGCCATCCACTTCCTGCCATCCACTTCCTGCTGTCCACCATGAGTGAAGGAAGCCTGAGGGCTGAGCAGCAACCAGGACCCGCCTGAGAGCTGCTACTCTCTCAAGCTAGAGGCTGCTCAGGCCGGGGGCTGGGCCTCCAGTGACACAGTGCTCGCCAGGTCCCAAGAGGACAAAGGACCTACCTTTCCCATCATAGGAGCTGCTGGGGAGGATGGAGGGGCCACCCCGGAGGCACAAGGCCTCACAGCAGGGAGGGTAAAGGGGAGAAGCCAAAGAAAGGAGGCAGTTTGAGTCTCAGGGCCCCATCCTTCTGGGGAACGGGAGTCATACTGAACTTCTCACAAAGGCCTCCCATGATGGGTGCTCTTCAGAGGAATTTCCTTCTTTTCTATTAAGTCCAGGGTCTGGAGCTGCTCCCACAACTCTGGTCTTCTTTCTACCAAAGCCAGATAACAAAGAAAATGGGGCCTCCTCCGAGACCCAAATGCTTCTTCTGCAAGGTTTGATTTGACTCAGTTGCATGGCCCCCAAGGAGAGAGAGGCAAGGCGAGTTTTTCCCATCATGTAGGTGAAAGTGCTTTGAAAGCAGTTTACAAATATAAGGTGTGATTATAATCAAAAATTAATCTATGCCAAAGGGACACATAGGCACGGAGAAGACTCTGAGCCACATGTGTTGACAGAGGCAAGACAGCCAAGCATCCCCCCTCCACCTCACTTCCCCCACTATGCCTCCTCCTCCTGTAGCTGAGGGCATTGGGCAAAGACTGCCTTCCCCCTCCTGATGCCCAGCCCCTGGAAAGGCGAGGACATCTGTCCCAGGCCAGCTCAGAAAGAAGCAAAGGCATTTTAAGCTGCCTCTGTAATTGCCCCAAGTAAATCCAGCCCCAACCCCTCCCCCTGCCTTTCATCATCAGTGGTGCCTGGCCTGGCCTAGCCCCTCATTCCCGACACTTCTATTCATTGCTCCTCTGACTGAAGCTCTCCCACGCCACCCCCTCTACCCCTTCGCCTGCTTTTCCAGGCATTAAAGAGCCAAGATGGGGAACTGTATTAGCCAGGGTTCTCCAGAGAAACAGAACCAATAGGATATGTTTACATAGAGAAAGATTTATTTGAAGGAATTGGCTCATGCAATTATGGAGGACTTAATTAATAATAGACTAGGAGGAGTCTGTTTGGGCTGCCGTAACAAAATACCATAGACTGGCTGGCTTATAAACAACAGAAATTTATTTCTCACAGCTCTGGAGGCTGAGAAGTCCAAGATCAAGGTGTTGGCAGACTCAGTGTCTGGCGAGAGCCCACTTTCTGGTTCATAGATGGCCGTCCTCTTGCTGGGACCATACATGGCAGAAAGAGGGCAAGGGAGCTCTCTGGGGTCCTTTTTATAAGGGTACTAATCCCATTCATGAGGGCTCCACCCTCATGACCTGATCACCTTCCAAAGGTCCCCACCTCCAAATGCCATCACATTGGGGGTTAGGATTCAACATGTGAATTCTGGGGGGGACACAAACATTCAGTGTCTAGCGTGGAGGCTGGCATGTCCAAAATCTACAGGGTAGGCCAGCAGGCTGGAGACCCAGGGAAGAGCCACGTTGCAGTTCAAGTCCAAAGGCAGCTGCTGCAGAATTCCCTCTTGCTCAGGGGAGGTCAGTCTTTTGTTCCACCCAGGCCTTCACCTAATTAGATGAGGTCCACCTACATTATGGAGGGCAATTCGCTTTACTCAAAGCCCATCCATTTAAATATTAATGTCATCCAAAAATACCCTCATGGAAACATCCAGAATAATTTCTGACCACCTATCTGGGCACTGTGGCCCAGACAAGTTCACACATAAAACTAACCATTGTAAGAGCCAAAGTGAAGGACACAGAACTTGCCTTTCTTTCAGTCTGTTGGAATCTAGGGAAGGAAAGATATCCCAGGCAGGAGTTAGGGACTGCGCTGGGGCAGGTGGGCCTTGGGAGTTTTCAAAGCCCAGTGCCAGGGGCTCCCTGCTCTGCTATATGTGAGGCTGTCCTCACCAAGCTGATGCCCCTTTCCACCCACAGGTATCGGGTAAGCTGATGCCCCTTTCCACGCACAGGTATCGGGTATAGGTACCCCCTTACACCACCAAACTCTTCGACCGACATATCATAAGAGCCTGCCCTGGGGCAAGCTCTGTGCCAGGCACAGAGGGACCAACGTGACTAGGAGTTCCTCATTGCTTCGCACAGTAGCAGGAGGCTGGACACTTGTCTTTCTGAGCCAAGGGACTCTTTGTTTCCTCCCTTCACTCCCCAGAGGAAGTAACTGATACCATTCTGTTCTACTGCACAGAAGACTCTGCAGCTCAGAGAGGCACAGAGCCTGGGCCTTGGTCACACAGCAGGGAGGTGGAGAGAACATCCATTCCCTTTCCACGCAGGCTCCTCCACAGGCCGTGACCTCCAGAGATTCCTCTGGTTTAAAGCAAATACCCCATCAATAGCCCCAGAACTATGCCACCCCTTCTGTCTGAAAGGGTATATTTTTTCAAATAAGTAATTCCTGTATGCAATAAAAAGATACACTATCTTCTGAGTGAAATACAAAGAGTTCACAGCAGCTGTGCCCCAGTTTGCATTTTCCACTGCACCTGATGGGAAGGACAGATAAAAATAATGGGATTTTTTTTCTTTTTTCTTTCACCTCCCTCTCTCCCTGGAAGGTGGAAGTGTAACAAATTGGATTGTGAGTGTGTCTGTCCTTTGTGCTTGGAGCCTGGAGCAGGGCACGGGGCTGCGGGCAGGGAGGTCAGAGCCAGCAGTTTTCCCTAGATGCCTTGCATATGAATACCTGGGTCACCTTTCCTACCTAGGTCACCTTTCTTCCTTCCCACCGCCCACCCCCTGCCTCTTGAACTCTTCTTTGACACAGCACGGGCGTGGCACACCACCCTGGAGCGCCACCAGAGCCTCCTCCGCATTATTCCATATTCAAGAACATCCACTAAGCTCTAGCTTACCTCTCTTAAATCGAGTAGCAGAGCACAGTCTGCTTTTCCCTTTAGCTCTCCGGACTTCCCTGAATAGCGACAACTAGCCAGTGCACAGCTCTTCACAGTTTACAACGACCCAAGGCTTTGAAAGCAGACAGCACCATTCAATTTAGGAATTTCTTCTTTTAAGCACCACGTTTCCTACTTCGATTATTTTGTATTTTAGAACTTGCTCTCACCATAAAATTATACTTTAATTTTTATTTTTTTAGAAGTTTATTTATTTATTTTTGGCTGTGTTGGGTCTTCGTTTCTGTGCAAGGGCTTTCTCTAGTTGTGGCAAGCGGGGGCCACTCTTCATCGTGGTGCGCGGGCCTCTCACTATCGCGGCCTCTCTTGTTGCGGAGCACAGGCTCCAGACGCACAGGCTTAGTAATTGTGGCTCACGGGCGTAGTTGCTCCGCGGCATGTGGGATCCTCCCAGACCAGGGCTCGAACCCGTGTCCCCTGCATTAGCAGGCAGATTCTCAACCACTGCGCCACCAGGGAAGCCCTATACCTTTTTAAAATAAACCATATTTAGGTGGTCCCCCCTCCCATTCCTGAGTCAGTTTCCCGACTGTTTGCAGTGACACTGATTCTGTCCCAGCTCTTTTCTGATGCCGCTCCCGCACTTCGGAGCGGCAGGTTGCCGAGGGTGTCTGGGCTGTCTGTCTCCTTGGGGCTCACCTGCCGACAGGTGTGCGGCGGTAGAGTCGTGTCTCTTCCTCCAGCCTTCTGCTCGGGACCCTGGTTTGGGAGGTCAAGAGGACCCTGTGCAGGCTGGTGAGACTCTGTTCAGCGCCCCATGGGGAGGAATGGTGGCCCGGGGTGGGAGGGCAGACAGCTGTCTCTGAAATTGGTTCCTTGTGGATCAGCGGGGTTGACTCGGCCAGTTCTAAGCAGCCTGGTGGGCGCCTCCTTCCCCCCTCATCCCTCCAGGTCAGTCCCTCCTAAAGCTTCCTTTGATGGGTCTGAGGAGAGGTGGACTGGACTGGGGGCGGGGCGGGCAGGCCTTAAGTGTCCTCAGCCTGGGGTGAGATGCTATACTTGTGTGTGTGTGTGTGTGTGTGTGCATACGTGTGTGTTCGCACACGTGTGTGCCTGTGCACCCACCTGCATATGCACACGCCACAAGGGTCAGAGCTGGTGAGGCGCCATGCTCCCCAGGGAGCTCAGAGTATGCATTTGAGGGGAGGCAGCTACCCGCCAGCATCCCAGTGTGGCCATCACGTCCCTTCCTCCATGCTCCCGACACTGGGTGGCTCACGCGCGTCGTTGGCACCGCGCTTCAGAGCTCCGAGTTGTGATGACCTCCAGGTCTGTCTTCCCAGCCTGTTTCTTTAATTTCCCAGTCGTAAAATCGGAAGAATGAGTGATAATCACTTCAGAGAGCTTTCACTTCGGGCAGTGGACGTGCCCAGTTGAGGTTCTGGAGTTCAGCTCTTCCTTTGTCCCAGGTTCTAACAGCGCGGCTCACACTTCACCTCTCACTGTCTGCCCACCGTGGAGCAGCAGCACACAGGTAGAAAAGCCTTTCACCGCTTGGAAAATAAGCCATTACTCGCTCACTTACTCTTTCCCTTCTTTCGTCTATTCACTCTTTCACTGATGTATTATTCATGTAGTAAATACTCATCACGTACTTACTGTGTCCCAGGTGCTGGGCTAGCCCTGCTGGTAGGCATCTGGCAGCATCATTTTTGTACTCCTAAGGACAAGCCATCATTCCTTGACTGCCCTGGGGGGAGCATGGCCACACTCGGTCCTGGTTTTTTCGGCTGGGGACAGAGATGGCAGACCGACCTTCATCTGCTTACATCATTACTGGACATGATTCAGAGTCAGGGCTGCTCAGTAGGGCTGCACAGGCTGCGCACTGCACAACTTCAGGCCAGTTGTGGAACAAGGAAGTCCTGTCTCTCGCTCCCGAATTGGTCACCAGCTGTCACTGCTCAGTCCCCCAGGCTGTGTGGCTTGCTCAGATCCCCCTGAGAGGTGCTACAATGCCATCAGCAAGGGTGCCAGTGCGGCTGATAAACCAGAAAGCCCCCACGGCCTCTGCAGTGAAGGAGACTCCTCTTCCCTTGCGTCCGGCCGGTAGACTTTGTGTCCAGAGCTCGGCCCCAGCTCCTCCTCTGGCCCCCAGGTGGGAAATGCAGAACACTGCCTGCCTCCTGTACCCTCACCCATGCAGCCTCTGACTTACTGGCCCTGGCACTATTCACCAGGGAAGCAGGGAGACCCACGAGGCTTTATCTTTCAGGACCCACTGTGCGACTGGGACAAAACATGCCACTGCCACATCCTTGGCCCCGGCTGGTCTTCACCGGAGTCCCTCTGTACCACATAATTCGCTCTCTCACCAGCTGGGAGACATTCTGCTTATTTTCCCCTAGCCACTCAGAAAACATGCACCCATACCAACCTGCATAAAATTTAAAACAAAAACAAACAACATGACAACAACAAACAGAATGCTGCTGACCACTTGCCCTCGTGAGGCATCTCCCCTTTCCTCTACCACCTTACCTGCCCCGAGGCCCTCACCTCCATGATCATTCCAGCTGTGCCATCAACAGCACTAAATGATGGTCAATCCCCAGAGACCTCTCAAGGCTCTTCCGCTCCGGCGAACACGCGTGGCATCCTCGTGTTTTCATTCCTGGGACAGCCTGACGCTACAAGAAGCTCTAAACAGGCAGCAGACAAGCCCAGGAGCCGGAGACAGGGACTTGGATATTAGGAGCATCTCTGTTCCCCCTAAGGGCAGGCAGCTCCCTTCCTGGGTCTGATTTTCATCTGTAGCACTGGTCATGCCAAGTACACAAGGCAGGAAGGAATCAGTCCTGGACCCCCAGCTCAGCCTTGACAGGAGGGGAACAGAGGGAGGGAGGACAATATGTGTGTCTGCGAGCTGTAGGAAAAATCCAAGGCAGGGGTTAGACAAGGACTGCGGGTAACTCACTCCAGCCCCCAACCACATGCTGCAAAACCCGGTGCTCTTGCCTGTTTCAGAATTTCAGCATCTGTGAGGCACTGAATGGGGTAGTGGCTGCCTGGAAACCAGATTCCTGGCTTCCTGGCAGGAACACATGTTGTATTTGAATTGAAAAGGCCATTTTTCCTTTCTGGTGTGTGCGTGTGAACGTGTGTGCAGGTGTAGATGTGTACGTGCCCGTGCACGAGAGCTGGCCTGTGTCTGGCATGCACCTGGGTCTCCATGTGCAAACAGTTCAGGACTGGAATGTACGTGCCTCCATCTCCATGTGATTTGTACCACGTGTGGCGATGAGGATTTGGTAGATGAGAAACAGTCTCCTGTTTTCCCATGTGGGATCTGTCAACAAGCCCGTGTGTTATAGGTGTCTGGGCCTATGAGGAGAACATGGGATGTAAGCATATACCTATGGCATCAGATAATTAGGTGTTGGATCCATCACCAAGAGGCTGTTATCCCCATCAGCTTTGTGGGGACGAGGCTGTTCTTGGGCATGAGAATAGGTTTTGCTGGTCCCTCTATACACTTTTACTCAGTCTCCCAGCCAAGGGTGGCCCACCTGCCAGCTTTCGGGTACAGGATGCACCCCTAGAACAGGAACAGGGTGCACAGTGACCGAATTTGCAGCCTTGGTCTCATTAGCTCCAAGACCTTACAATCAAGCAAAGAGTACATGACGGTGATGACACCGCCTTGCATTTGCTTAGTACTTTAAGTGCCTTCACCTGCCTTTTTCATTCAGCTAATAAGCAAAGACTTCTTGCAGATGTGGCCACCGTAAGGTCGGATCTTAACAAACGGCACCGCGAAACAGAGGAAAGCTTCAAGTGAGCTTTATTAGGGAGCGCTCCGGGGCGAGGTTCACTGGTCCGAGAGAAAGGGGCCAGAGAAGTCGCACCCGGGCAAGGGTTGGGCAAGATTTTATAGGGGAAGAAGGGAAAGGGGTGTGGTGAATCTGGGAGGGCGCAGGGTATTCCTTATTTGGTGGTCTTTTCGGGTATCCTGGGGGACCGTTCCCGCCCCTCGAACCCCCCCTGGGCCGGGTTCAAAGTCCCCAGGTCAGTTCCTGGAACTGGGTGGTCCGGAATGTCTCCAGGGCAGTTTCTGGAACTGGGTGGTCCAGAGAACTTCGGTCTGATGCAACCTGTGAATCTGATTGTGTTCCCCTGCCTCGGGCCAGTTGGCCTTACAGCCACTGCTGGGAACAGGTGGGCCACGGGGGTGACGTTATTCCTACCTCTGTCACGTAGTTTGTTGGATGAGAACCAGAACTGGAATTCAGGGCCCCCCCCCATGCTGAGAGCTTCTGCACCCCTCCTCTGGGAGTGTCTACTAGCACCTGTCTGTCCGCGGATGCACCCCTGAGAAGGTGCCATGTACGTGCCTGCACAGGGGTCCTCAGGGTCCCATGGGAGGCCCTGAGGACCTCTCTGAGATGCGACTGCTCTCCCTACAGAATGGCGACAAGGAAGCGGGGCGAGGATGATCCTGCAGGATGAAGACATCACCACCAAGATTGAGAATGACTGGAAGAGACTGAACACCCTGGCGCATTACCAGGTGAGGTGACCGTGGAGTGGAGAGGGGCTAGCAAACTGGGCAGCCAGGTCCCTGGGAGTCTCAGTCCTTGAATAGCAGGGCTGCCCTGAGGCTCTTACCAAGCCCTAAATCCACTTCTTCACCAGCACTGCATGTGCCCTTAGTGACCCAGGGAAAATGTGGCCCCCAGCCAGGAAACCCTGACCTCCTTGGAGATAGGTTGCCAGGTGCATGCTTCCCACAGGGCATAGGCACAGACCCTGTGGTACCCGGAGTTTAAGGCTGGGTGCTCCCCCAGGGAAGCATCAAGACAGAGGGTGCTGGTGAGAAGCTCTTGCCAGAGTTGCTCCAAGAGTGAACCCCAACATAGACTACGATTCTGTATTCAGATCTGTCGTGCTGCGTCAAAGGAAAGCTGACAGCCTCCTTGGTCCCCTGGTTCTCGGTGAGGCACTGATTGCCCCTGAGGACCACGTTCATCCTGGCTTGTCCTGACTTCCTGGGGTGGCAGAGTTTCTGTGCCCAGGCCCTCACCTGCCTTTTCCCGGTAGGTGCCGGATGGTTCTGTGGTGGCTTTAGTGTCCAAGCAGGTGACAGCCTACAATGCAGTGAACAACTCCACCGTCTCCAGGACCTCGGCAAGTAAATACGGTGAGTTCACTGAACCATTCTGGGGAGGAGAGGATGCCCTGAGCAGCTGTTGTCATTGCTGGCAGCACTGCTGGAAGGCAGCAGACGCCCGGGATGGGGCACGGGGGTGGGGAGTGGGTGGGGGGAGTCAGGCAGGCTGGCCACCAGAGAGGAACTCTGGCCTGGAAAGGAGGCTTCTGGTTCCGGGCAGGGGCTCTGATGCAGGCGCAGGACCTTCATCCTCAAAAACAAGAAGAAAGTCTAACCTTCCTGAGCATCCTACAGTCTCTAAGATGCTTTCACACTCGTGATAACTCTTTATCAAACGTCAGGTTCATAATAATCAGTGAATTAAATAATTATTATTTCCCCCTCTTATGCAGATTAGCAAATTATAACTCAGATGCACAGAGGCTAGATGACGTGTAAAGGTCACACGCTATGAAGCAGTGGAGGGAAGGTACAGACCCTGGTCTCTGCTCCTCGGGGTTGGGAAAAGGGCACAGGATGTGGGCTGGAAGCCTGGAGTGCCTTCTTACCAGCAAAAACAGGGATTGCAAAAACTACCAAATTCACGGGATGGTTCTGGAAAATATATATAAGACAACATAGAACGGTGCCCGCACACAGTGGGGCTTGCCTCTTCTTTTCCTGCTCAACACTCATCTCACCACACCTCACATTTCAGCAATTAAGTGGGAGGAACTGGTCCAGGCGAGAGGGGCGGATGAAGGTACACAAGTGACAGGGCGATCACTAAGCTGGTCAGCCGTCGTTTGGGGAGACAGGATCCCTGCTCTTTCATTGGTACCCAGCTGGCTGCACAGAGCACACCCTGAGACTTGAGAGCTCTCATGAGGAAAGCGTAAAAAAGGACAAGCTTCTATTTTTACAAATTGAGTAACAAGGGCTGGAGATGCAAGTGCAGGAGGGAGGGGAATCCGAGTGGGTGGAGGAGCCACAGAGAGTTTCCGGAGGTGGTGGGAGAATGCCCCAGATTCAGGAATGGACGGAAGCGAGGCAAGGTGACAGCGCCTGCAAATGCAGGAAGG
Organism: Monodon monoceros; assembly: GCF_005190385.1. Lineage (NCBI taxonomy): Eukaryota > Metazoa > Chordata > Mammalia > Artiodactyla > Monodontidae > Monodon > Monodon monoceros. The sequence goes on from NW_021698773.1 coordinate 9,824, forward strand.
ATCGGAGTTGGCCTTGGGTGGAGCCGAGGTGTGTCGTGAGTGATGGGCCGGAAGGCTGGGTGGCCTTACCCGCGTGGGGTCCTTGCATTGGCAGAAAACATGATCCGGTACACGGGCAGCCCTGACAGCCTCCGCTCACGCACACCCATGATCACCCCTGACCTGGAGAGTGGCGTCAAGATGTGGCACCTGGTGAAGAACCACGAGCACGGGGACCAGAAGGAGGGTGACCGGGGGAGCAAGATGGTGTCTGAAATCTATCTGACACGACTGCTGGCCACTAAGGTATGGGACTTCAGACAGGTTGCGGGGCACCTGTGGGTTATGGGATGGGACTGCCTCACCTCACAGAAATGCCAGAGCTGGCAAATCCCTAGCATCTCTGCTGGTGCCCCCTCTCTCATCCATTCACGCACGCGCTGCTGGTCAGTGCCGGTCTCTTTCCCAGCACAGAGCCTCAGAATCCTTCTCAACCCAGTGCTGCAGCCAACCCCACCCATACATCCGTGCTGGCATGCCGTCAGAAGTTTTGATTCCGTCCCTTCTCTTGCCCTCGCTCAAATAGAGAGACACTAATCACGTGTATTCATAGTCTTCTGCCACGCCTAACGGAAGAATGACTGCTTCTCTGGGGTGTCGTGATGGGAATTGGGGCTCCATCAGTGACTTTCCAGGCACCATTTCTAATCCTGGTTCACGGATCCAGTATGGGTGGGGTTGGCTGCAGCAGTGGGTTGAGAAGGATTCTGAGGCTCTGTGCTGGGAAAGAGACCGGCACTGACCAGCAGCATGCGCGTGAGTGGATGAGAGAGGGGGCACCAGCAGAGATGCTAGGGATTTGCCAGCTGTGGCGTTTCTCTGAGGTGACGCAGTCCCATCCCAGTTAGTCCCTCACTCCCGAGACTGGCCTCGGCTCTGCTCTCTGCAGAGGCAAATGAGTAACTGTGCATTAGCCGGCGTGAATAACGCCTAAACAGAACCAGCAGATTGTGTTTGTCTGCTCTGACCGAGTGAGCTGTTCATTAGCATTTGTGAAAAGTGCTAAAATAACACCATCAAAGGGTGTTAAACCAAACCGAGTTGTTGGCAGAGGAAGGCTTCCTTAGGTCCAGTTATCGGTGTTATATCTATTTTCTACGTGCCGGGGAAATGTAAAGCTGCTCGAGACAGATGCAGGCAGGCAGGGGGAGGGTGCAGATTTCACATATGCACTTGCAGGATTTCACCCAAGCAGGCGTGGCTGTGCGCTGTCCTCCCTTCCGCCCGCCATCTGGGAGGCCAGTCGATCTCAAAACCCAGCCTCAGGGCTTCCCTGGTGGTGCAGTGGTTGAGAGTCCGCCTGCTGATGCAGGGGACATGGGTTCATGCCCCGGTCCGGGGGGATCCCACATGCCGCGGAGCGGCTGGGCCCGTGAGCCATGGCCGCTGAGCCTGCGCGTCTGGCACCTGTGCTCCGCAACGGGAGAGGCCACAACAGTGAGAGGCCTGCGTACCGCAAAAAAAAAACAAAAACAAAGCCTCAGAGCTCACGGGGCAGGCGAGCTGTGTCTGAACCTGCGCCCTTCTCCGCAGGGCACACTGCAGAAGTTTGTGGACGACCTCTTCGAGACCATCTTCAGCACGGCGCACCGCGGCTCCGCCCTGCCCCTGGCGATCAAGTACATGTTTGACTTTCTGGATGAGCAGGCAGACAAACACGGCATCCACGACCCGCACGTCCGCCACACCTGGAAGAGCAACTGGTGAGTGAGGGGCGAGCAGAGGATGAATCAGGAGAGGCCAGCCCGGAGTCCATGAGCTCAGGCGGGCCTCAGGCCTTGCAGAGGGGGAGAGGGGCTGGGGTCCACCTCCCCAGCAGGGACTCTAAGCAGGCGCTCTCCTGGGGCCTTCACCTCCTCCCCGATTATTTTGTGTACCCACTTCCCTTCCCTCTAGTCAAATCATCCTTCTTTCCTATCAATCAGTCAGTAACCATTTAACCAACTAAATGAGCAAAAATGGACATGCCAGATGTGGCAGCCAGGTGGCTCTCACATCCAGGTCCCTCCCCTGTGCCTGACACTATGTTAGACCCTGAGGCTTCTGCCCTCCGTGGGCTGACAGTCACGGGTAAGAGACAGGAGGGCAGCTGTTCGGACAGAGAGGCACATGCGACAGGAGGGGATGCATGTGTGCAGCTAGCTGGATTGTAGAGGGGCAGCATCTCACAGCAACTCTTAAGTGGAGCCTGAAGCACGTCTAGGAGTGACCTAGGTGAACGAGGAGAGTTTCCATTCTATTCAAGAAGTGGTCTTCCCTTTCCACAAACCCCCTTCCCAAACTCCCTTTGGGGAAGGGACCGTCCCATAACTACTGTGTCTTTGAGACAAGGGGATCCTCTAAGTCCTAAATGACCCTCTAGGTGTCTCACCGTGGTCCCCTCTCTCCTTTAGCATATATATCATCCTTTCCCTTCATTTGTGTGTCAGTTGTGTTTTTGTCTGAGACTGCAAGGTCAGACATCAGTATTCAGCTCTTGTGATGGAACCTTGCAGAAAGCTGGGACTCAATAAATATTGATGAAGATGCAGGGCCAAGACGGTCTCTTCTTGAGAGTTCTACCTGGGATAAAGCTGCCTTATATTTGGCCCCTTCAGTTCCAGAATCCCTTCCCAGTAGTTTTACACGGTCCCTGTCCTGGGGTGCTCTTCCCTAGAACATTCTTGCAAAGCAGCACGAGCCTGCTGCCCAGCACCCACCAACTGCTAACTGCTAGGAGTGACGTGGTACTAGGGCTCAGCCAGGTGCCTTGACAACCAGCCCCAAGCCCCAAACCAAAACCTAGATTTAGGCAGGAGTCAGCCTGTGGCACTGAAACGTTATTTAATGTAGGATGCTCTGGCTCCTCCTCTCTTTCACCTGAAGCATAGCGCATCGCTACTAAAATTGGGAAATCAGGCAGGTACAGCGCTTTGGGCCATAGAGCTGAAGAGTAGGGTTTGCTCCCACAGTAGTTCTGGGTGAGAGAGGATCTTGCACCGTGGAGCTCTTGCAAATCTCTCTGAAATAAGACTCTTAGACTCTGGATTCCCCATCCAGCCCAGTACACTGGGTGAAGGCTGTTCTCGCCTCTGAAAGGCCTGCAGGTCTTGTCCCTCCCAGTGCCTGCCTCTAGGTAAGATTGCATTGCATTCTGCCCATCTTTTTAGCATGACTCTGCAGAGCTGTTCCAAGGGCATGCCCCTGATCTACCCAGTCTGCTTCTCTCCGCCACCAGGTCTTCCTACTTACCACCCCAGTTAACTGTCTGCAGCCTTCAGAATTCAAGGAATGCCCTGCCCAGACCTTATCCAGGTGCTGGGAGAGCTGGTATTTCCAAAACATCCCCCCTTGTTCTTGTAGCCCTTTACAAGTACATCCCCCTGAAATGGTATCGAAACCATTTGTTTTCAGCTCATACCTCCCGCTGGGGTAAGGTAAGGGCACCTCCAACGATGAGATGCCATAAAGTTCTTGGAGGGAGGGCAGAACCTTCCTTCCTGCCCGCTCTTCCAAGTGCCAGGTGTTACCGCAACAAGCTCCAGTGTCAGGGAAGGAAAGCCCAGGCAGTAGACAGCGGTACCAGCCCTCACCAGAGGACACACTCCCCTGACCCTGATCGTGGCCGCCTGGGCAAGACGAAGTTAGTCCAGGAATTATGAAGTCTGCATATTGACTTAAGAGTTAGTTGTCCCTGATTGAAAAGAGATTGTTTCTTTATTCCTAGCCAAAGTTGTTAGCTCACCCTCTCCCCTACTACCTTCCTCCACATTCCCCTGCCTTTTCTCTTTTAAATAAACCTCCTACTCATTTAGCCTGAGTGGCTGCAATCAACCAGAGATTAGTGCCACCGCTAATGTTAATAATATGCAAAAACTTCATTAGGCAGGAGCTGCTGTGGTTTCCCTGTTCGATTTGCCTGTCAGCACAGCTGGCTGAAGGAAGGGGAATGTTGGGGGGAAACAACCATGCAGCAAATATGGGCTCCCAGAGTCCCTTTCCAGGTGGGACTTCCGGAAACGGGAAGATGTAGACCGGAGATTTCATCAGCTGGGCAGCCGGGAGTCCTTCATCCGGGGCTCTGAGCCCAGCTCTCATGGTCTCCCCTGGGCAGTTGCAGTGACCCTGACTTTCCCCTGAGTGTCAGAACTTTCTGTACCGTCCCTTTATTTCCTCTTCTGGATTTCCCAGGATGAAACAAGTACATCTTACCATTGTTAGACCTCGGTGCTGCCTGCACGGCACACTTTGTGGGAACGTAATAAATACTTGTTGACTGACTGGCAGTCTTGAATATGAGGCCCTACTGTATTTTAGCCTTTGTTGTATGTACGTGCTGGCTGCTGAGAGATACAACAAATATAGAAATCTTGTTCTTGCTGGATTGAAATCATGTAATTCAAAAGAGTTTAAGTTGTAAGAGGCAAGCCAAACACACGCAAACATTGTAACTATTATTACCAACCTTGAGGACAGCAACCAAGCCACAGTAAAGCATCAGGGCACATAGCAGGAGGTGACGGTGCGCAGGCAGAGGGAGGGAGATGCACGGTCCCTTGCTGGGTGCCACCCCGTTTCCTGACCTGCGTCTCCACAGGCTGGATGGAAGCCACGGGATCTGAGAGCCAGCAGAGTATAGTCAAAAGGGGCAGGCGGGCAGGCTTTGCCCGCTGCCTCGGGACCCTTTCTAGCAACAGACAGGTGGCTCCGTTAGCAGACGGCGCTGCAGGTTTCATCTCCGCTTTGTCTTTGGCTCACTCCCCTTCGGCAGTACCTTCCTCTTCTCTTCCTTCAGCTTTTCATCTGCATCTCTAATACTGAGACCATTAAGTGTCCTCCTCTCTGGGAAGACTTTCCAGATAACGCCCCTCTGGGTAGACTTGCTCACACCTCCCTGGCTCCCACACTGGACCCCACCCATCCTTCAGGTCCAACACCCAAAGTTCGTGATTGCACATCTGACATCACCACGAGCCCAGTGGTATGCAGACTTCTGCAGGACAGGGGATGGGTCTTATTCACACTGGACCCCCAGTTGCTAGCATAGCTCCTGGTATACAGCAGGTGCTAACTGGAAGAAAGTGAGGGGAAGGAGGGAACACAACGGGGCAGGTGAGAGGCCGGGAGTGGGGTCTGTTCAGCCTGCCCGCTTAGGGATGGGAATCAGTTAGCTCCACTTGAACTGTTCAGTGCCAGGGCTCTCACCATGTAGGAATAAGCCCATACGACCAGGCAGGAAGGGCGTGGCTTCTTCCAGTCATACAGTAGAGGGCAGAGAATAAGACACAAAGCCCAGGTTCCAGGCTATTTAAGGTTTGCCAACCAGACATGCCTTGTATCTGTGGCATAGGGGGCAGACAGTGGAATAGAGAGTCAGAAATTCCATTTTCTAGTACCTGTCATGGCTGCCTCGGACCCCAAAGCCTTGTGTTCTCAGGGCAGATGGTGAGTCCTGTGGTCCAGGCTGGGTGTCGAGCCCTCCAGTGCCCATCAACGCCGTGTCTCTGAACAGATTGTTCAACCTTGCTGATCTCCACGTCCCCGGAAAGTGAACTGATGACATAGAGAAGGCCCCTCAGAACCCTTGCTTCCCAGCCTTTTCTCTTTCTCCAGGGAACTCTCTAGGTCAATGTACAGTGCCCCCTGCCCCCCAGCTCCCTTGACCATCTGCCTCTTCCCCCCACACAGCCTGCCCCTGAGGTTTTGGGTCAACATGATCAAGAACCCCCAGTTTGTGTTTGACATCCACAAGAGCAGCATCACTGACGCCTGCCTGTCGGTGGTGGCCCAGACCTTCATGGACTCCTGTTCCACGTCGGAGCACCGGCTGGGCAAGGACTCCCCCTCCAACAAGCTGCTCTACGCCAAGGACATCCCTAGCTACAAGAACTGGGTGGAGAGGTGAGTGCTGGGCCGGGGAGCCCAGGTAGGCCCTGGGCCGCAGCAGGCAACTTCCTTGGTGGATGTGGGACCCCTTCCTTCCCCTCCACAATGGGCAGGGCTTGCAGACTGGTCCCGCACGAAGCCCCAGCCTGCAGTGGTGACACCCACAGTCCACGGACCCAGTACTGTCAGCTGAAACAAGAATGGGACATGGCTAGAAGTTGCCACTGCGCTCTGCTCCCCTGCATGGAGGGCCCAGCTCTTTCTAGGCCCAGAAAGGAAATAGAGTTCCCTGCTCTGATGCCCACTAAAAAACGAAAAAAAAAAAAAGAAAGACTCCAAGGGACCGAACAGCATCCTGCCACAGGCGGGCTGGAGGCCTGTCCCCATCTGCCCCTGTCCATCTGGCAGTTCTTCCAGTGTCCTGTGGGGACGTCCTTGTCACACCGAACAGCTTCGCACAGTCCCAGTCCCCTGACTCTCAGCACGATGAACTCTTGATGCCCGGGCCCTTACGGTGCCTTCCCAGCCATAGTGGCCCTAACCTAATCCAGTCTCAGCCATGCACCTGTGATGGGAGGGCCACCTGTGCGCTGTGCAGCTGGGTTCCTCTGGGTACAAAGCTAACTCACGGTAAAGAACATTCATGGCTTGTCTGGGCTGTATCAGCTCCATATGCCAGGCGCCTGAGCTAAACAACCAGCTGAAAGTCTATTTATTTATTCATCACAGTAGCTCCGGAATATAAGAGGACAGGCTTTATAAGCTCATTTTGTGCCCATGAAGGTGAAGAACTATACATACAGAGTGGTTGAGTAATCCGTCCAAGATGACTTAAGTGGCCAAGAGAAAAGCAGATCCCCAAATTCAGCTGACTCCCAAAGCTCTTTTCTACAGTTTATGATACTTTTAGACAGGGCTTTTGCCAACCCATATGGTGTCTGTGTGAATTAAGGCAGGTGCCCCTTCCTACCAGACGATGTGGCCCCATGCCAGGATGCCTGGTTTGTTGAGTGACAGGCTAGCCGTCAGTCCTAGCTCACCCTCTCAACCAAGCACCTTTGTGCAGTGAACAACCTGCACACCTCTACATGGCGGTCTTGATTTTAGAGTCCCTCTCTCTTCTAAGTAGCTGAAAGATAGGAAACCTGGATGGAAACTCAGATTTGGTGCTTTTTTGAAGAGACAGAGACCAGAAATTGTTCTTGACTGAGACAAAATGAACAATATTGTTTCACCCATGGAAGAGAGACAGTCTCCATCTTTATAGTTGAAAATTGCCTTCCCTTTTTACAGAGGGAATAACCGAGAGTGGGGTGGGATCCTGGCCACCCCAGTAGCATGGTTCTGCTGGAAGAATTGCATTCTGTTTTCCCCCTCCCTCTGTTCTTTGATATCTCCCTCACCCCTTCCTGCTGGTACATGTGGTGGGCTTCCAGCCTCGGCTGTCAGAGAGACAGCTCACTTTTTTGTCCTCGTACCTGATTATGTCTGAGTTACCAAAGAGGCTCTTACCTCCCCCTGCGTCGACAGTGGCTCATTCTTCTGACAACAGAGCCGCCAGGAGGAGCAGGCTCTCCTGTGTGGTCAGCTGGCTCTTCAGCAAAGAGAGAGAAGAAAGAGGCAGCAGCTGGGCTCTGGTCATCCCTGTCCCGGTGCAGTGTCACTGCAATGGGACCTTGGGCAGGGAGGGAGAAAGCCGGGATGTGAAGGGCTGGGAGCATTTATGAAACAACTGTGTAGAGGATACTTCCCCAGAATGGCCCGGTTAGTCAGAGGTGAGAATAACGCACATGCCGGGCTAATGGTCTCCCTTTCACTTGGTGCTAAATGAGATTTGTGCCACACAGCTGCTATAGCTCACAAGTAACCCCAGTCCATTTGGTTATTTTTAGGAGTGCCTTGATGGTCTCCACTTCTTATCCCGCCCGTTTCTTAACAACCAAAGGCACTCTCAGGAAAGTCATCTCTCACTTGCTTGGGGTCCCAAATCATTTCTCCTCCCCTTCTGGGATGAGGGTACAAAGACAGAGGGGTTGGGAAATAGCACAGCTAGGTCTGGAGATCAAGCCTAGAGTGCTTCCTCCCTCGGTGGTGAGGGGATCAGTTCCAGTCTCCCTTCCCGAGGAGGCTGGCCTCTGAGCTTGTCTGCTGCTGGGAAATGAAGGCCAGCAGCACAGAGCTTGCTCAGGACCCACAGCCAGCCTGCTCGCCCACCTTGGCCTGCCGAGGGCACGGGCAGCCTCCAGTTCAGAAGAACGATGGTAGAAGGCCCTTTTCTTGTGGCCAGGGCTTGCCCACTTCTGATTTCGATGTTCGGTTGCTGTGAGCCTGCAGACAGCGCACACAGGGCCCAGGCTCACTGCCTCGGTGCCGTAGAGCGTGCCCTGCGCACATCTGGGGGAGGGCCTGCTGTCCTCACGGCTGAGAAACAGGGTTTATCCTGGTGGCCCTCTCTATAGGGGGGTGGGAAGCATACGGCTTCAGGAGTCCTCACTAACTCTGTTGGTTGAGCAGCCCAAGTCACTCTAGCATACCTAAGCAGGCTTTACCTCCTCGAAGTTCTTCATCTACCCATCCCCCCACCATCCCCTCCCATTCTCCCACTCATCCTCCCACCCCACATCCCTCCCATCCTTCTGCTTGTCCTCTCATCCATCCTCCATCCCATTCCCGCCTCCACATACCTTGCAATGCTTGTGGTTGGTGGCCTCACTGCAGACTCCCAGTCTTTGCTGCCTCCGTTCCAAGTATTAGGGGTTTTGCTTACGGCCACATCTAGTGAAAGGGAGAAGAATCTCTTGGTTCCGTGGTAGCAACCAACTGCTACCCTCATCTTAGCCAGCAGAACTCAACAGTGTTGTCACCAGACTGGTGTGTCATGAGCAGCAGAAATCTCTGTTTCTCTGTCAACAGCAGCACGCGTTTCACGTTAGAGTGGTTGCCTCTCACTTTAAGTTGGAGTTAACCCCGCGGCAACCGCAGCCTCCCCTACCTGCAGCCACAGGTTTTCCACGTAGCAGTGAATAGAACGGAGCCACAGATGGGCCCCTGGGAATCGGACCGGGGCATGCCACTCGCTGGGATGCCATCTCTCACCTGTGTCACACACGAAACAGGCTAAGAATCTTGAATATTTAAAAACGCCTCCTAAAGAAGCCATCCATTCCAAATATAAAACTTGTGACAGTTCACCCTGGGAGCAATACTGGAGGTGAAGTATGGACATCTTATTAACTTACTCATTCATCCATGGGTCATTTACGGTGTCCATCGTGGGCGCACTGGACGCTGGGGATGGATTAGACTTGATCCTTCCCTTGTGGCCCTCATCATGGTCAAGGAGGACACACAGACAGGCCCTCAGCAAGCCCCATCAGCTGTGGGGACTCAGGGAGCAACGTCCTGATTCTGCTGGGCCTGGGGAGGTCAGTGAATGAACACAGAGGAAAAGACTTTTATGCAGGAACTTGAAAAGTAAGTATCTATACATCAGAGCCTTGGGCTCTAAATGTCCTTCACGTCTGCACCTTCATCCTTGAGGTGTTTGAAGGGATGAGGATACTTTGTTCTTGTCTAAGAGTCCAGGGCATTGGAGACCACCTTCTCAATCACTGGGGCCATCCTAAAGGCAGAGATGGGGTGCCCACCATCACACACTGGGTGCATCTCACAGAAGCACATGAATGTAAAACACTGCAGACTGGGCAACAGCAGAGAATCCAGCTCTCTGGGGCCCTGCAGCTCCTGAGGACCAGCATCAGGACCACAGTGGGGCTGGCATCCCACCTGGTTCCCTTCTGGAGAAGGGCTCGCCTGCAGGAGGACATCCCATGGGAGCAAGTTCAAGCACAGGAGCCCAGGCTGACCTTTCCTTTCCTCACGGCACAGCTAGCTGATAAGAGCACTCGTGTGAAGTTCATTAATGGGACATAATTGCATTCTTCACAATCAATAAGGCTGCTCAGTGGCAGAGCCCAGCGCAAAGCCCCAGCACAGCAGGCGCTCGAGAGGAAGCAGTTGTGTACACAGTGCAGCGATGCCGGAGCAGCAGGGCCACTGCCAGGCTCGAGGGGTGCTGGCCAGGGAGTGGGGCTGGGCAGAGCCCTGGAGAGGAGCAGGGAGAGGTCGAGGCAAGGGCAGCAGAGACCTGCAGGGGGGGTGGGCCCACTTAGCTCCAGGCAGGGCTTGGGGTGAGGATGGGCCGAATGTCAGCAGACCTCAAGCCCCACACTCCTCTAGGACATCAGACCGCCCAGAGCCACTCAGCTCAGCCATTTAGAACTTGCTGAAGGTGAGGACATGCGGTCGATCCACTCGTAGGCTTGTGTGTGGCACCGACGTGCGCTGGCCCCATCCAGCGCCCTCTGCACACAGGCAGCAGAGGAGGGGCGGGTTGCCCCGTGCAGACCTGACCTCACTATGAGGGGGAATCACGCAGAGCACGTCCAGGCCGTCTGCCCCCATGACTGCAGGTGAGGAGTTAGACCCCTGCCCTCCCACACTCCCCTCTCAACCCCACCTCACACCCTCTCCCTCTCTTTCTCACACAGACTCATTTTCTGTATATCCTCTTTGGAGCAAAGGACTGGGCTTTTAGTGCGGTAAAAGCAGGCCATTGCGAAGGGACAGAGTGCCGGGCGACTGCTGTTTCCCATGAAGACAGTGGTCCCTAACCTGGGCTCTGAGGCCCCTCACAACCATTAAGGTCGCAGTAGTAGGCCTCATGCTATTTGCAGAAAGCCTGACAGAGCCGTCCACCTACCTGTAAGGTTTCAGGAGCAAGTAATGGGAAGGGCAGGAGTCTTTGCTCCTGATGACGATCACGTCCCATCGGGATCCTGGGGTTTTCCTCGCGGTCAGTAGGTCTGGCTGTCCGTGGTGACACAGTGAAACTGTCTGGAGGAAACTCTGGGCCCAGCCATGTTGCCAGAGCTGCGTCTGGCTGCTGGCCATGACACAGAAGCGAGAGGCTCGTTTGTTCCTGTTTCCTCCCCCCATACGACCTGTGGATGTGACCCTTTGCCGGACAAATGTATTTGCTCACTAGGCATGGAGTCGCGAGGGGACGATGGCACAAATCTCCTTAGGAGTGGCGAGGTTGGGGCCACCACTGACGCCCTGGTTCTCTGCTATCAAAGGGAACATTGCATTTATTCCCTTCCAGAAATAGAGGCAATGCATCGAGTCTCTCCTTGGAACTTGAACACCTGGGATGTCATTACCTGGAACCCTGGGGACCCTAAAGATGTTTTGGGGTGGGAGTCAGGCCTGGAAGAGAGTGGGCTCTTCTGGGATGGAAAAGAGGAACCAAAATGAAACAGGACAAGGAGCTGAGGGGCCCAAGGGCTCTGGAGACGAGGGAGGGCGAGGGAAGAGAGGACCCCACACTGAAATAACATTGTGAAGAAAGGAAGTCCAAATGAGCCGGAGGCAGGACAGCCTCCATGCAGGGCTGTGGCTCCAGTAGGGCGGCCAGCCCACCCCTTGCCAATCCTTGCCGGCCTGGGGATGCCCTGGCGCAAACTGACCTGTCGTTCACGCAGGCCCTTGAGCATGATGCTGGAGTAGCACACGAGTGCCACCTCTGATAGTCTGCCACCCAACTCCTGGGCACCTAGGGGCAGAGGTGAAGGTGGGCACAGGACTGAGAGATTCATGGTCAGCATGGTAAGGGATGCAGAGGGAGAGATGCAGGGCTGAGGTCCAGGGTGAGAATGAACCAGAGCCTCTGAGAATACTCCCTCCACTCACCTGATCAAGCCTTGAGTTCTGGGAACCCAAGGCCTGTCATTGTCACCTGCACCTTCCCAGGTGAGAGTGAGTGACTCTCTGAAAACTTTGTTCCCCAGCTGCCTCACTTGCCTCACCCTAGTCCCCACCCTGGTGACTGTCCCCGCCACCCTCCTCTGTTCTAAGCTCCCAGGCTCACTCTCCCCACCAATGAAGCGGCGGGCATTCACCGTGGGCTGAGCTGGGACACCACAAGGACTCCTGGGTGTGCTGCCCCACGGCCCTGATGCTCCCCCGCCTTTGCAGGTGCCTGGTCTCTTTCCCGTAGCCCACAGCCGAAAGCACCTGTCTTGGGGGGCACCAGGGCCCTTCAGTTCCTCATTAGGAAACGACACAACTCCCCTCTAGTGGGAGAGCTGGGGGTTGCTGCATAAAATGTCAAACTTCAGAAATTAAAAATGTAAATGTTGGCATCTAATTAACCAGTTGACAGGAGTGCACAGCTGCAGGTGACAATGACTGATTGCCTTCTGCCAGCCTCTCCCCGCAAGCGGCCCCCAGCCCCACCCTTCTCCTGGCTAACCTCAGAGAGGGGGGGCATCAGGGCAGGGCAACTGCCTAGAAGAGCCTTCAGGCCCCATGGAGGGGATGTCTTGCGTCTGTGGGAGGGGGAGTTAGAAGGACACACAAGGCAGACTGGACCACTCTTCCAGGAGCCGGGAGCAAAGCCAGTGCAGGCGATAGTCGCTCCTTCCTCCTGTCCCCACCCTGTCCACCCTCTGATAGTGTCTGGGTCACCCTCCGAACCCGCTGGCCCCAGACCCGGCGCTGGGAGTTTCCATCTCTCCTCTGCCCCGCACACACGGTTCCTCACTCTCGTGCCTCGGCAGGTATTACTCGGACATCGGGAAGATGCCGGCCATCAGTGACCAGGACATGAATGCGTACCTGGCTGAGCAGTCCCGGATGCACATGAACGAGTTCAACACCATGAGCGCGCTCTCCGAGATCTTCTCCTACGTGGGCAAGTACAGCGAGGAGGTGAGCCCTGCCCTGCTCGGGGCCCGCTGGGAAGGACTGGGGCAGAGACCCAGAAATCCCTGCCCGGAGCAGCCTGTCAGACACACCCCCTCCCCCACGTCTGCTGGGGAAACTCTACCACCCAGGACTTGAGGGCTGTGCTCTAAAGACAGGGATGCTAGAAACATACCAGTCTTATCAGTTCTACATTAATCCCTGTTCTTTTCAGATATATAGATCAAGTATCTCTTTTGTTTTTTTCTCTTTATTTTTTCTTTCCTGCTGTTCCCTCTCCTTGATTTTTTCCCTTTCTCTCTCTGATCTAATTATCTTTAAGCAAATAGTTCCCCACTTCCATGGGCAGGTCATAAGGAAAAGAAAAGAAAAGAATAGAATAGAATAGAATAGAATAGAATAGAATAGAATAGAATAG
>NW_021698774.1:0-3361 GCF_005190385.1 Monodon monoceros
CATTACCCGAAGCCTTACCCTAACCCGTCCCCTAATCCTAACCCGTACGCTAACACTAACCCGTACCCTAACACTTACGCTCACCCTAAACCATTGTCGTACACTAACCTGTACCCTAAACCGTCCCCGTCCCCTAACCATAAACCTAATCCTTACCCGAAGCTTTAGCCTAACCTGTCCCGTAATCCTAACCCGTACGCTAACACTAACCCGTACCCTAACACATACGCTCACACTAGACCGTTCTCGTACTCTAACCTGTACCCTAAACGGTCCCCGTCCCCTAACCCTAACCCTAACCGTAACCCTAACCCTAACACTAACACTTACCCAAAGCCTTACCCTAACCCGTCCCCTAATCCTAACCCGTACGTTAACACTAATCCGTACCCTAACATGTACGCTCACCCTAAACCGTTGTCGTACCCTAACCTGTACCCTAAACCGTCCCCGTCCCGTAACCATAACCATAACACTAACCCTAACCCTTACCCGAAGTGTTACCCTAACCCGTCCCCTAATCCTAACCCGTACGCTAACAGTAACCCGTACCCTAACACGTACGCTCACCCTAAACCATTGTCGTACACTAAACTGTACCCTAAACCGTCCCCGTCCCCTAACCCTAACCCTAACCCTAACACTAACCCAAAGCCTTACCCTAACCCGTCCCCTAATCCTAACCAATACGCTAACACTAACCCGTTCCCTAACACGTACGCTCACACTAAAACGTTGTCGTACCCTAACCTGTAGCCTAAACCGTCGCCGTCCCCTAACCCTAACGCTAACACTAAAATTTACCCGAAGCCTTACACTAACCCGTCCCTTAATCCTAACCCGTACGCAAACACTAACCCATACCCTAACACGTACGCTCACCCTAAACCGTTGTCGTACCCTAACCTGTACCCTAAACCATCCCCGTCCCCTAACCCTAACCCTTACCCGAAGGCTTACCCTAACCCGTCCCCTAATCCTAACCCGTACGCTAACACTAATCCGTACCCGAACACCTACCCTCACCCTAAATTGTTTTCGTACCCTAACCTGTACCCTAAATTGTCCCCGTCTCTTAACCCTAATCCTTACCAAAGCCTTAGCCTAACCCGTCCCCTAATCCTAACTCGTACTCTAACACTAACCCATACCCTAATACGTAAACTCACACTAAACCGTTGTCGTACCCTAACCTGTACCCTAAACCGTCCCCGTACCCTAACCCGAACCGTAACCTTAACCCTAACCCTTACCCGAAGCCTTACCCGAATGCGTCCACTAACCCTAACGTGTACGCTAACACTAACCCGTACACTAACACATACGCTCACCCTGAACCGCTGTCGTCCCCTAACCTATACCCTAAACCGTCCCCGTCCCCTATCCCTAAACCTCACCCTAATCGTATCCCTTACCCGAAGCCTTACACTAACACGTCCCCTAATCCTAACACGTACGCTAACACTAACCTGTACCCTAACATGTACGCTCACACTAAACCGTTGTTGTACACTAACCTGTATCCTAAACTGTCCCTGTCCCCTAACCCTAACCCTCAACCGAAGCCTTACCTTAACCTGTCCCCTAATCCTAACCCCTACGCTAACACTAACTCCTACGCTAACACTAACCCGTACCTTAACACGTACGCTCACCCTAAACCATTGTCGTACACAAACTTGTACCCTAAACCGTCCCCGTCCCCTAACCCTAACCCTAGCCCTAACCCTAACACTTACCCAAAGCCTTACCCTAACCCGTCCCCTAATCCTAACCCTTACGCTAACACTAACCCATTCCCTAACACGTACGCTCACCCTAAACCATTGTCGTAGCCTAAACTGTTCCCTAAACCATCTCCGTCCCCTAACCGTAACCCTAAACCTAACCCTAAAACTTACCCAAAGCCTTATCCTAATAGTCCCTTAATCCTAACCCGTATGCTAACAATAAACAAAACCCTAACACGTACGCTCACCCAAAACCGTTGTCATACGCTAACCTGTACACTAAACCGTCCCCATCCCCTAACCTTAACCCAAACACTAACACTTACCCGAAGCCTTACCCTAACCCGTCCACTAATCCTAAGTCGTACGCTAACACTAACCCGTACCCTAACACACACGGTCACCATAATCTTTTGTCGTACCCTAACCTGTACCCAAAACCGTCCCCATCCCCGTCCCCATTCCCTAACGCTAACACTAACCCTAAACTTTACCCGAAGCCTTACCCTTACCCGTCACCTAATCCTAACCCATACGCTAACACTAACCCATACCCTAATATGTACGCTCACCCTAAATCGTTGTCATACAATAACCTGTACCCTAAACCATCCCCGTCCCCTAACCCTACCCTAACCCTAACACTCACCCGAAGCCTTACCCTAATCCGTCCCCTGTTCCTAACCCGTACGCTAACAGTAACCCGTACCATAACACGTACGCTCACCCTAAACCGTTGTCATACACTAACCTGTACCCTAAACCGTCACCGTCCCCTAACCCGAACCCTAACCCCAACCCTTACCCGAAACCTTACCCTAATGCGTCCACTAACCCTAACTCATACGCTAACACTAACCCGTACCCTAATACGTACGCTCACCCTAAACCGTTGTTGTCCGCTAACCTGTACCCTATACCGTCCCCATACCCTAACCCTAACCCTAACCCTAACCATAAACTTACCCGAAGCCTTAACCTAACACGTCCCCTAATCCTAACACGTACGCTCACTCTAAATCGTTCTCGTACACTATCCTGTACCCTAAACCATACCCGTCCCCTAACCCTAACCCTAAACCTTACTAGAAGCCTTACGCTAACTCTTCCCCTAATACTAACCCATCCGCTAACACTAACTCATACGCTAACACTAACCTGTACCCTAACACGTACGCTCACCCTAAACCTTTGTCGTACACTAACCTGTAACCTAAACCTTCCCCTTCCTCTAACCCTAACCCTAACCCTTACCCGAAGCCTTACCCTAACCCGTACCCTAATCCTAACCCGTACGCTAACACAAACCCGTACCCTAACACGTACACTCACCCTAAACCGTTATCATAACCTAACCTGTACCCTAAGCCATCCTCGTCCGCTAACCCTAACCCTAACACTAACCATAACCCTTACCCGAAGCCTTACACTAACACATCCCCTAATCCTAATCCGTATGCTAACACAAACCCGTACCCTAACACGTACGCTCACCCTAAACCGTTGTTGTACCCTAACCTGTACCCTAAACATTTCCCGTCCCCTTACCCTAACCCTAACCCTAACCCTTACCCGAAGCCTTACCCTAACCCGTCCCCTAATCCGAACCCGTACACTAACACTAATCCATA
>NW_021698775.1:0-953 GCF_005190385.1 Monodon monoceros
AATTATACAAACAATAATTGGCTTTCTTGAGAACCTGCCGTTCTTCGTCCTTGAGCGCAAAAGCAGCACAAAGTTCCCACCATTGTTTTGATTATACTGAAGTAGCACAAGGACATTTCCTTGCGTTCCCACCACTCTGATTAGACTGAGGACATCTCATGGATCAGTGCCCAAAGCACTCAATGCTTCTTTGCAGGCCCCCGGTTTGCCGCGGGGGGGCTCAAAGCATTCAGGACTGTTCACAGCTCTGGCTTATTCACATGCCCCCGGTTTGCCGGGGGGGGCTCAAAGCAATCAGGACTGTTTGTAGTTCTGGCTTATTCGTCAGCCCCCAGTTTGTTGGGAGGGGGGGCTCATGGGTCATGTCTCCTTTCCATGTCCTCAGTTATTCCACTACCTTTCCGCCTTTTTGTTTTGTAATTTTTGCAGCATCAAGGAGAACACGGCAGCTTGTTGCGATGTTGTACGGCGGGTGACTTTCAATCGTCGTCGGACTATAATTAAACATATGATTATTATTATAATGAGCATTAGCAATCCTGTAAGTAGAAGCTGTTATGGCTATAATACCCATGACAGCTGCAATCAGCATTTCTACAAATCTTTAACTTTTTTTAATGTATCAGTTAAATATTGTAAAACAGTCATAGGAAGAGATTTTTGCCATTTCCTTCCAAGATTGACAGGAAGCCAAAGACCTGTCCGAGCTCGTAAGATACACAAACTTTCAGTAGATATGTTAAAAGATATACTAGAGGGCTTCCCTGGTGGCACAGTGATTGAGAGTCCGCCTGCCGATGCAGGGGACACGGGTTCGCGCCCCGGTCCGGGAGGATCCCACATGCCGCGGAGCGGCTGGGCCCGTGAGCCATGGCCGCTGAGCCTGCGCATCCGGAGCCTGTTGCTCCGCAACGGGAGAGGCCACAACAGTGAGAGGCCTGCATACCGCAAAA
>NW_021698775.1:1053-3460 GCF_005190385.1 Monodon monoceros
AAAAAAAAAAAAAAAAAAAAAAAAAAGATATACTAGAGTTAATGCAGGTATACAGAGAGCAATTTTTACATATTATAATACCTTGAGTCTCATTCCATACAGCTGGTCCCTTTAACAATATATAAGGTAATTTCACACAACTACAAGTATATCGAGTAACATTTTTATGAAAAGTCAAACTATGATTTCCAGATTTGTTAACCATATGTCCTACCCAGGCATTAATCTTTTTCAAAGCTGTCATAAGCTTCCACAAATCCTTTTGGATAGGATATCCATTTAAATGAGGAAGGACCAGAAGGAGAAAACCCTCCTGCATGCCATACTATGGTATCATTAATAGTATTGCTATAAATAGTGTTATCCTTTCTATGCCGTATAAATTTTTCAGACCGCTTTTTCCTTTGGTGGAGCCAAAAGGGCTCCAATCAATGACGCTTCCCCAAGAAGTATTAACAAGAACCCGAGCCATATCTCCTCGGCATCGAGTCCAATGGACCCAATCCGATAATCGATCCACAAGAGGCACCTGGCATGGAGGCAAATAAGGTGCGGAAACATTCTCATTAAGAGTGGAATTAGAACTTTCAAAACTATAAGCACTCAAAAGATATAACCCATGATATCTGCTTTTATTTTTGACAACACTTAACCACGTCTGATAATTCATTTTAAGGCAATGATCTCCCTTTCCCATACAAATAGGAGGTCCATTAACACCCACCGTGTAATTTTCTATTATCCTTCCTTCTTCTTCCGGCTTCAAAGGGCCTCTATCATCAAAAGGACCAGGCAACCATCCAGACTCATTTACATATACAAGAATTGGGGCATCCCACTAGGTAACCCCTATATTAAGAGGAGGGTTAGGAATATAAGTCCAATAAGTATGGTTAGTACAATTTACCTCATTGGCTGATATGTTTATTACTTTTTCAGACAACATTGCCAACATGGCTACAAAAAGATTGGTGCTAGTGAGGGGTTTACCCTGTGAAATGACAAGATTTTTGGCAGTGTCTGCAAACTTTTTTATTTGCCCCCAGGTCAGTAGAGGTGCCTTCTTCTTTCCACCAAGTAGTAGTCTTGGCAAGCGCCTTTTAATCCTGAGGAATTAATATGTTTTTGGAAGCATACCTAAACAAAAGACCTTGAACATAATTAGAATGCATCCCATATGCATTAATGGCTTCTTTTAGCATTTTTAAAATTTTTACATTATGAGGGTTATATTTAACGTTCATATATCCATTCGGAAATTGATCATTAGCAGGCATAGCTTGTCTAACAATAGGGAAAGCAAAAAATGATTCAGAATATTGCTTTTCTTCCGTATTCATCTCTTCTTCCAACAATAGTCTATTAAATTTAGGTTTTAGAGGAAAGTGAAACTGACGAGAGGCTCCAACAGGATAAGCTGCTAATTCTAAAGGAGGAGTCGAAGGAATAGTAGGACATGGCTCCTGATATGAGGGAGTGCTAGCATTATTTTTATTTTTTTCCAATTTAACCATCAAATTTTTTTAACTTTGAAAGTATATCAGAAATCTCATTCTGTTGAGAAAGTGGCATCTCATTTTGTTTGTTAGCCTGCTCCTAACCTTTATCATCGTCAGAAAAAGCCCCTTCATCACTGGAATCTGAAAAATCCTCTCCTGTCTTAGACACAAGGGGAGGAGGAGGCGGAGGAAGGTCCTCTACAGGAGACTCATGAAACAGAGTACGAAAAGCAGCAGAATGATCGGGAGCAGAATTCGGACGCCGAGGATGCGCCCCATTTTCATTTTCCGTCTCAGATTGTAATGGTTCCAGGGCAAGGGAAATTAATTTACAAAGAGACCAAACACGGACAGATATAGGGTCTCCATGCTGATGAGCTCTACTTAAGGCTCGCATAACCTGTTTTCAAACTTTTAAATTTAACTGGTTATGACCAGTAGATTGAAACCAGTAACAATGTTTACGTACCAGCGCAAACAATTCATCAAAAGATTCTGGTTTCACTTTCACTCCTGAACTCCATAATAACTGTTTTAGGAGTTTAATGTATTGAAATTCTACTGAATGGGAATTCCCCCTTACAGTTACTCTACTGTTGCCGAAGGTTTTGCTTACTCTGAGCGGACCAATTTCCCCTTCGGTCCCGCGATCACGCGATTACTTACCTTCAGGTCCCTGTTCGGGCGCCAAATGTTGTAGTTTATCTTAGGACAGGGCCGAAAGTAAGCTCATCACACGAGATGAATTGTGCCGAAGCACAGCAGTAGAGGGCTGCCGCTCGCTCAGGCAAAACAGCGCCGTCTGTCCTGTTGTGGTAGCTTTTATTAAAGCATTATCTAGGTTTACACTTTAAGACTTGTTTTTTTTTAACATTTCAGAAGTGCCAAAGCAGCAACCTATGTTTTTA
>NW_021698776.1:0-341 GCF_005190385.1 Monodon monoceros
ATGACAACGGTTTAGGGTGAGCGTACGTGTTAGGGTACGGGTTAGTGTTAGCGTACGGGTTTGGATTAGGGGACGGTTTAGGGTAAGGCGTCGAGTAAGTGTTAGTGTTAGGGTTAGGGTTAGGGGACGGGGACGGTTTAGGGTACAGGTTAGGGTACGACAATGGTTTAGGGTGAGCGTATGTGTTAGGGCACGGGTTAGCATTAGCGTACGGGTTAGAATTACGGGACGGTTTATGGTAAGGGTTCGGGTAAGTGTTAGGGGTATGGTTAGGGTTAGGGGATGGGGACGGGGACGGTTTAGGATACAGGTTAGGGTACGACAACGGTTGAGGGTGAGCG
>NW_021698776.1:441-849 GCF_005190385.1 Monodon monoceros
GTATGTGTTAGGGCACGGGTTAGCGTTAGCGTACGGGTTAGAATTACGGGACGGTTTATGGTAAGGGTTCGGGTAAGTGTTAGGGTTAGGGTTAGGGTTACGGTTAGGGGATGGGGACGGGGACAGTTTAGGGTACAGGTTAGGGTACGACAACGGTTGAGGGTGAGCGTACGTGTAAGGGTACGGTTTAGTGTTAGCGTACCCGTTAGGATTAGGGGACAGGTTAGGGTAAGGCTTCGGGTAAGGGTTTGGGTTAGGGTTAGGGTTAGGGGATGGGGACGGTTTAGGGTACAGGTTACGGTAGGACAACGTTTTAGGGTGAGAGTACGTGTTAGGGTACGGGTTAGGATTAGGGGACAAGTTAGGGTACAGGTTAGGGTACGACAATGGTTTTGGGTGAGCATAGGT
>NW_021698776.1:949-1533 GCF_005190385.1 Monodon monoceros
ATTAGGGGACGGGTTAGGGTAAGGCTGTGGTAAGGGTTAGGGTTAGGTTTAGGGTTAGGGTTAGGGGATGGGGACGGTTTAGGGTACACTTTATGGTACGACAACGGTTTAGGGTGACCGTACGTGTTAGGTTATGGGTTAGTGTTAGCGTACGGGTTAGGATTAGGGGACAGGTTAGGGTAAGGCTTCGGGTAAGGGTTAGGGTTAGTTTTAGGGTTAAGGTTAGGGGACTGTTTACGGTACAGGTTAGGGTACGACAACGGTTTAGTTTGAGCGTACATGTTAGGTTATGGGTTAGTGTTAGCATTCGGGTTACGATTAGGGGATGGATTAGGGTAAGGCTTCGAGAAATGGTTAGGGTTAGGGTTAGGGGACGGGGACAGTTTAGGGTAGAGGTTAGTGTACGACAATGGTTTAGGGTAAGCGTACGTGTTAGGGTACGGGTTAGTGTTAGCGTACGGGTTAGGATTAGGGGACAGGTTAGGGTACGGCTTCGGGTACCGGTTAGGGTTAGGGTTAGGGTTAGGGGACGGGGACGGTGACGGTTTAGGGTACAGGTTAGGGTACGACAACGGTTTAGGGTG
>NW_021698777.1:0-1654 GCF_005190385.1 Monodon monoceros
CTCCCAGAGAAATCCGTCTCAACACCAAGGCCCAGCTTCACTCAATGACCAGCAAGCTACCATGCGGGACATCCTATGCCAAACAACTAGCAAGGAAAGAACACAAAACCACGCATTAGTAGAGAGGCGGCCTTAAATCATACTAACGGCACAGACACCAAAAAAAACACCACTAGACGTGGACCTGCACAGCAGAAAGACAAGATCCAGTGTTATCCACCCGAACACAGGGACTAGGCCCTGCTACCAAGAAGCCTGCACAACCCACTGACGTCACAATTGCCACTGGGAAAGGACACCAAATTCAAAGGGAAAATTGAACTTGCAGCCTGCAAAAAGGAGAAACCACACACAGTAAGATAAGCAAAATGAGAGGACAGAAACACAGAGCAAATGAAAGAACTAGGTTAAAGCCCACGAGACCTAACAAATGAAGAGGAAATAGGCAGTCTACCTGACAAAGAATTCAAAATAATGATAGTAAACATGACCGAAAATCTTGGAAATAGAATAGAGAAAATTCAAGAATCATTTAGCAAGAATTTGGAAGAACTAAATAGGAAAGAAGCAATGACGAACAACACAATAAATGAAATTAAAAATTCTCCAGAAGGGATCAATAATAGAATAACTGAGGCAGAAGAACGATAAGTGACCTTGCACATATAAGAGTGGAAAGAATTACTGCAGAGCAGAATAAAGAAAAAAGAATGAAAAGGTATGAAGACACTCTCAGAAGCCACTGGGACAAAATTAACCTTATCAACATTCAAATTATAGGGGTTGCAGAAGAAGAAGAGAAAAAGAAGTGGACTGAGAAAATATTTGAAGAGATTGTAGTTAAAAATGTCCGTGATATGTGAGAGGAAATTCTTAATCAAGTCCAGGAAGCACAGAGAGTCCCATACAGTATAAATGCAAGGAGAAACACGCCAAGACACGTATTAATCAAACTATCAAAAATTAAATACAAAGAAAACATATTAAAAGCAGCAAGGGAAAAACAACAAATAACACACAAGGGAATCGCCATAAGGTTAACAGTTGATCTTCCAGCAGAATCTCTGCAAGCCAGAAGGGAATGTCAGGACACATTTATAGTGATGAAGGACAAAAACCTACAATCAGGATTACTCTACCCAGCAAGGGTCTCACTCAGATTTGATGGAGAAATTAAAACCTTTACAGACAAGCAAAACATGAGAGAGTTCAGCACCACAAAACCACCTTTACAACAAATGCTAAACGAACTTGTCTAGGCAAGAAACACTATAGAAGGAAAACACCTTCAAAAATAAACATAAAACTGTAAAGAAATTGGGAATAGAAACATACATATCGATCATTACCTTAAATGTAAATGGATTAAATTCTCCTACCAAAAGGCACAGACTGGCTGAATGGATTCAAAAGCAAGGCCAATATATATGCTGTGTACAAGAGACACAACTCAGACTTAGGGACACAAACAGACTGAAAGTGAGGGGATGGAAAAATATTTTCCATTCCTATGGAAATCATAATAAAGCTGGAGTAGCCACTCATATCAGAAAAAATAAACTTTAATATAAAGACCATTACAAGAGACAAAGAAGGACAATACATAATGATCAATACCTTGATCATTATGTATTGTCCTTCTTTGTCTCTTGTA
>NW_021698778.1:0-1313 GCF_005190385.1 Monodon monoceros
AACTGCTTTGAAAAACTGTGTTCAAACCAAAACTAGCATCAAGTAATACACAGCAGCTCTATTCATAATGGCTAAAAACTTAAAGATATCAGTATGTCCTTCTGCAGATGAATTCATAAGCAAATTGGGGCAGATACATGCCAAGGGGAGCAGAATACACCATCCCAAAATATGCCCATTTGACAAAAGGATTATTTTGGACTGATTAATTTAAGAAACAGCAGACCCAGGGGAATCTTTCAAAACCAAGTAGAAAATGCCCTTTTAGGAGGTACATTTACATTTATTAAGGATATCTCCATTTGTAAGGGTATGTCCCTCTCTGGACCAGGAACTGAATGATGGCTAAATATCAAGAAAAGTTTGTTGGGACTCCCCTGCTGGTCCAGTGGTTAAGACTCCATGCTCCCAATGCAGGGGACCAGGGTTCAATCCCTGGTCAGGGAACTAGATCCCGCATGCTGCAATTAAGAGCCCGCATGCCGCAACTAAAGATTCCACAGGCCGCAACTAAGACCCAGCAGAGCCAAATAAATAAATGTTTAAAAAATAAAAAAAAGCTTTTCAATGAAATACACCTGGAAGTAAATCTGTGTAACAACCATACCCTTGTTTACTGGGCTTTGACTAATAACATCCCTTAAATGGCTGCCTCCATTCCCTAACATCTTTCTTTTGTTCTGAAGATAGCATTTAAGGTAACGGCTTGGGCCTTTTCAGGGAGTGACTCAGTTTTCCTGGGTATCTTTCAAGTATACAGGAGGTACGCATGGTATATATTAAACTTCTGGTTTTTTTTCTCCAGTTCATCTCTTTTTCATTACAAGGGGGATCTCAATGAAGAACATAGAAGTGTAGAGGGAAATTTATTTTTCCTCTCACATACATGCAGTGCAATAGTATTCAGAGATATAAAGGAATGGACGACCATCAACCCGTGGAAAAAAAAAAATAGATGCATCTGCACTTACATTGCTAAGTGAAAGAATCCAGTCTGAAGAGCTACACACTGTATGACCTCATTTATATGACATTCTAGAAAAGGCAAAACTGACACGGTAAACAGTTTACAGAATATGTGGTTGAAATAGTCCATATGATACTTTAGTGGTGAATACCTGTCACTATGCATTTGGCTACACCCACAGATTTTTACAACCCAACAAGTAATTTACAATCTATTCAAACTTAGCTACCTAGGATATGGGAGTGTCAAAGACTGGAATACAGAACGTAACAAAGAATCTAACTGATTCAGAAATGTATGAAAAAACTCACTGTTGGTAGTGGGACAAATGGGCTGACCTAAGTCA
>NW_021698779.1:0-867 GCF_005190385.1 Monodon monoceros
GGTACGACAACGGTTCAGGGCGAGCGTACGGGTTAGGGCACGGGTTAATGTTAGCATAAGGGTAGGATTAGGAGACGGGTTAGGGTAAGGCTTCGGGTAAAAGTTAGGGTTAGGGTTATGGTTAGGGGATGGAGACGGTTTAGGGTACAGGTTAGGGTACGACAACGGTTTAGGGTGAGCGTACGTGTTAGGGTACTGGGTAGTGTTAGGGTACGGGTTAGGATTAGGGGACAGGTTAGGGTAAGGCTTCAGGTAAGTGTTAGGGTTAGGGTTAGGGTTAGGGGACGGGGACGGTTTAGGGTACAGGTTAAGGTACGACAACTATTTAGGGTGAGCGTACGTGTTAGGGTACAGGTTAGTGTTAGCGTAAGGTTTAGGATTATGGGACGGTTTAGGGTAAGGCTTCGGGTAAGTTTTAGGGTTAGGGTTATGGTTAGGTTTAGGGGACCGGCATGGTTTAGGGTATAGGTTAGGGTACGACAACGGTTTAGGGTGAGCGTACGTGTTAGGTTATGGGTTAGTTTTAGGGTACGGTTTAGGATTGGGGAACGTGTTAGGGTAAGGCATCGAGTAAGGGTTAGGGTTAGGGTTAGGGTTAGGTTTAGGGGACGGGGACAGGGACGGTTTAGGGTACAGGTTAGTGTTCGACAACGGTTTAGGTTGAGAGTACGTGTTAGGGTACGTGTTAGTGTTAGCGTACGGGTTAGGATTAGGGGACGGGTTAGGGTAAGGCTTCGGGTAAGGGTTAGGTTAAGGGTTAGGGTGAGTGTTAGGGGACGGGGACGGTTTAGGGTACAGGTTAAGGTACGCCAACGGTTTAGGTTGAGCGTACGTGTTAGGGTACGGGTTAGTGTTAGCGTACGGTTT
>NW_021698779.1:967-1317 GCF_005190385.1 Monodon monoceros
TAACGGGTTAGGATTAGGGGACGGGTTAGGGTAAGGCTTCGGGTAAGGGTTAGGTTAAGGGTTAGGGTGAGTGTTAGGGGACGGGGACGGTTTAGGGTACAGGTTAAGGTACGCCAACGGTTTAGGTTGAGCGTACGTGTTAGGGTACGGGTTAGTGTTAGCGTACGGTTTAGGATTAGGGGACGGTTAGGGTAAGACTTCAGGTATGGGTTATGTTTAGGGTTAGGGTTAGGGTTAGGGTTAGGGGACGGTTTAGTGTAGAGGTTAGGGTACGGCAACGGTTTAGGGTGAGCGTACGTGTTAGGGTATGGTTTAGTGTTAGCGTACGGGTTAGGATTAGGGTACGGGTT
>NW_021698780.1:0-1478 GCF_005190385.1 Monodon monoceros
TTTAAAGTAAAACTACCTGAGGTTGCAGGTGAGCCCCCTCAGGTGTCCTTTACCCCTTGGTCAAAGACTGAGCTGAGAGCTATAGTGAAAGAATTCTCTCAACCTAGGGAGGAACCCCCAACAGTTATCGAAGAATTTAGAGTCACTGTCAGGTTGTATGTCCCCAAACTGCTAGATCTTTATCCGCTTGTACACGTGTTGGTAGGACTGGGGGAAGCCCCAGAATGGATGCGGGAAGCAAAATGACATAATCCCTAGGATGATCTTCAAGATCCTCAACCTGAAAAGGCTTGCAGAATAACAAGTGACCTTTTATAAGCTATTCCTAAAATCTTCCCTGCTCACACTTGGTCTGTTATTAATTGGCCTAATAATGATTGGCCTATTATTCACTCATACAAACAAAAGAGGGGTGAATCTGTGGAAGACTTTGGAGCCAGTTTGGAAGCTCTCTTTTTAGAGCAGTTGGTGTTCCAAGGAATAAAAAGGCCACTCAGCCTGCTTTAACTGCCCTCTTTGTAAATGGATTATCTCCTGAGATTAGTGGGTTGATAAAAGGGCAGAAAAGAGGGTGGGAGGCTGTAGGCCTGACTGAACTCGTGACTATAGCTGGCAATTTGAAAGGACCCTGGAGCCAGATCAGAAACAGAAATCCACCAAGCTCATAGCCTTACAGTTACAACAGCCCTAAGGCACCTGGGCCTCCCCCATTCCAACCTCCTAGGCGTCCATGATCCATTCGATGACCAAAGTTGATGTTTCATTTGTAATCAGTGAGGACACTGGAAGAAAAGTTGTCCTCAAAGGTCCTATGCAAACTCTTCACAAATGCTCTCATATCTGTCTCAAAGGTAGGGCCCCCCATGACCCTCTCCCAGAAGTTCTCTGGTCAACTATTACCAGCAATTACCTTAAACAGCCCAGAGGAAAATGTAATGAAAAACTGCCAAATTTTAGTTGATACTGGAGCTATGCCTTCTACTTTAAACCCCACTCTCATACTTCACTTTGAAATCTACATTAAACCCTAACCCTAACTGTAAACAGAATTACCTAACCCTGTAACACCCTACCCCTAGCCCTAACCAGAGCTGTGCCTTCTACTCTAAATCACACCCTCAAAGAACAACAGGTCCCTCTGAGTAAACAGGATGTTTCCATAGTGGGAGTACCTAATACAGTTCAGAGAGAATTTTTATCTCCACCAAGATTCCTTTTCGCTATGCAATATGGCCCCAGTTAATCTATTCGGTAGAGATCTCTTTTCTAACTTAAAAGGGCCAGTACGTTTTGCCTCCAGTGGAGATCTCACCTTAAAATTTCCTGATCAACCTGAACCTGATCATTTATGTTCCTTAAAATCTGTCCTGCACGTAAAAGAGGAAGTTCAACAAAAGTTCCCTAATTGGGAACTGCAAATTTGGGGGCTATTCCTGACAGTGTTAACATCAGAAGAATAAAAAAATGCAAACCTGTAA
>NW_021698781.1:0-1052 GCF_005190385.1 Monodon monoceros
GAGAAAGCAAGAAATGCATAAAGAAGTTGTGGTACGCACGTACAATGAAATATCACTCATCAATGAAATCTACGTCATCAGGCCGGTAGCGGCATAATGAGTGGATTCAGGTACGATGATTCTACAAGAAATAAGTCAAACAAAAAAAGAAACATCATAAGATATCACTAATACACGGAATGTAAACTTGGCTACACATGAACTGAATTACAAAAGAGAACAGGGTCTCAAATTTAGAAAAGCAACTTATGCTTGCTTATGGGGAAAGGTGAGTTGGGGTACTGCATAAATCCAGAGATTGAAATTAGCACAGATACCGTTCCAAAAGCCAAATATATAATAGACAAGACCGACTCCTTGCTCAACGAAATGGACTCAACACCCCATATTCAACGCCTGGGAATACACCTGACAAGTAAGAATCTTAAAACCCATGGATTTATATGTCTCCATAAGGAAATCATGCGTGTGTACAGCGGCCTAAACGCAACAGTGAACATCCGATAAATCCCATTATCAAAATAAATTTGAAAAACAAAACACAATGACAGTGAAATAGAGAGCAATTCTTAAATAATTCATTCAGGGCTTGTGATGCAACCTGGATTTACCACATCTACACCCAGAGCTGGGTGAGACATAAGGCTGGACACTTCAGGCTGATAGCATTGGTGAGGTGCGGTGAGCAAACACAGACCCTTTGAAGTCATACTGCATGGTACCCATTCCAAGTGTCCCTACTCTCCAGGTTGAAGGGATTCTTCCTTCAGCTAAAACATGCATGGGAAACCCAGAGTATGGTCCACCGTGTGATTGGGAAACGTTTTCAAATGCATCTCAGTTTTCTTCCCCTTGTACTCGGGTTCACCATTCCAGACGCTTTACTAACATTCTCCCCACGTGGAGAGTCAGTGCCTTTAACCTCCTGTTTGGCACAGTTTGCAATATCTGCGCAACATGAACAGGAATAGGGAGAACCAATGAGAGACTAGCTGTAGGTGTCTGCACGGGCAAATGAAATGCTCCTTTCCCACCAGGAAGAGGAATTAACC
>NW_021698782.1:0-1300 GCF_005190385.1 Monodon monoceros
ATATACACACATACGTATATATACACACACGTATATATATACACACATGTATATATATACACACACACGTGTATATACACACGCGTGTATATATACACACACATACGTATATATACACACGTATATATACACACACACGTATATACACACACGTATATATAGACACATACGTATAGACACACGTATATATAGACACACACACGTATATATAGGCACACACGTATATATAGACACACACACGTATATATAGACACACGTATATATATACACACACGTATATATATACACACACGTATATACGCACACACGTATATACGCACACACGCGTATATACGCACACACGCGTATACACGCACATACGTGTATACACGCACATACGTATATACACACACACGTGTATATACACACACACGTGTATATACACACACATGTATATATACACACACATACGTATGTATATACACACACATACGTATGTATATACACACACATACGTGTATATACACACACGTGTATATATACACACGCACGTGTATATATACACACGCACACGTATATATATACACACGCATACGTATATATACACGCATACGTATATATATACACGTATATATACACACACGTGTATATATACACACACGTGTATATATACACACACATACGTATATATACACACACACGTGTATATACACACACACGTGTATATATACACGCACACGTGTATATATACACGCACACGTGTATATATATACACGCACACGTATATATACACGCACGTGTATATATACACACACACGTGTATATATACACACGCACACGTGTATATATACACGCACACGTGTATATATACACGCATACGTATATATATACACACGCATACGTATATACACACACGTATATATATACACACACGTATATATACACACACGTATATATACACACACACATGCGTATATATATACACACACACATACGTATATACACGCACATATATATACACACACACGTATATATATACACACACACGTATATATATACACACACATACGTATATATACACACACGTATATATATACACACACGTATATATATACACACACACGTATATATACACACACACATACGTATATATACACACGTATATATATACACACACACGTATATATACACACACATACGTATATATACACACATACGTATATATATACACACGTATATATATACACACACACGTATATATATACACACACACGTATATATATACACACATACGTATATATACACACACGTATATATATAC
>NW_021698783.1:0-8360 GCF_005190385.1 Monodon monoceros
TGGTTCCATATAAATTTTAGGATTATTTGTTCTAGTTCTGTGAAAAATGTCAGGGGTTACTTGATAGGGATCACATTAAATCTGTAGATTGCTTTGGGTAGTATGGCCATTTTTACAATATCAATTCTTCTAAGAGCGTGGGTTGTCTTTCCATTTCTTTGAATCATTTTCAGTTTCCATTACCAATTTTTTTTTTGGTAGAATTTTTTTTATTGTAGTTGATTTACAATGTCTTAATTACTGTACAGCAAAGTGATTCTCAGTGTATATACATATATATATATATGTACACACACACACACACATACATATACATTCTTCCATTTTATATTCTTTTCCATTATGGTTTATCATAGATATTGAGTATAGTTCTCTGTGCTATTCAGTAGGACCTTGTTGTTTATCCATTCTATATATAAAAGCTTACATCTGCTAACCCCAACCTCCCACTCCTTCTCTCCCCCAACCCCACCCCCCTTGGCAACCACCAGTCTGTTCTCTATGTCCGTGATTCTGTTTCTGTTTTATAGAAAGGTTTGTGTCATATTTTAGATTCCACATATAAGTGATATCATATGGTATTTGTATTTCTCTTTCTGACTTACTTCACTTAGTATGATAATCTCTAGTTGCATCTATATTGCTGCAAATGGCATTATTTCGTTCATTTTTATGGCTGAGTACTATTCCATTGTATATAAGTGCCACATCTTTATCCATTCATCTGTCGATGGACATTTAGGTTGTTTCCATGTCTTGGCTATCATGAATAGTGAGTGCTGCTATAAACATAGGGGTGCACGTATCTTTTTTTTTTGAATAAATTTATTTTTGGCTGCATAAGGTCTTCATTGCTGTGCGCGGGCTTTCTCTAGTTGCGGCGGGTGAAGGCCACTCTTCATTGCAGTGCGCAGGCTTCTCATTGCAGTGGCTTCTTTTGTTGTGGAGCACAGGCTCTAGGCACGTGGGCTTCAGTAGCTGTGGCTCGTGGGCGCTAGACGCAGGCTCGGTAGTTTTGACACATGGGCTTAGTTGCTCCGCAGCATGTGGAATATTCCCGGACCAGGGCTCAAACCCGTGTCCCCTGCATTAGCAGGAGGATTCTTAACCACTGAGCCATCAGGGAAGTCCTGCATGTATCTTTTTGAATTATAGTTTTGTCTGAATATATGCCCAGGAGTGGAATTCCTGGATCATATGGTAATTCTATTTTTAGTTTTCTGAGGAACCTCCATACTATTTTCCACAGTGGCTGCACCAACTTACATTCCAACTAACAGTGTAGGAGGGTTCCCTTTTCTCCACACCCTCTCCAGCATTTTTTAAAAATATATTTATTTATTTATTTATTTACTTTGGCTGTGCCGGGTCTCACCTGAATCATGTGGAATCTTCGCCACGGCACGCGGGTTCCTTAATTGTGGCATGCTTGGTTGCGGCATGCAAACGCTTAGTTGCGGCATACGTGTGGGATCTAGTTCCCCAGCCAGGGATCAAACCCGGGCCCCCCTTATTGGGAGCATGGAGCCCTACACACTGGACCACTGGGGAAGTCCCCAACATTTGTTATTTGTAGACTTTTTTTTTTTTTTTTTTGTGCGGTATGCAGGCCTCTCACTGTTGTGGCCTCTCCCGTTGCGGAGCACAGGCTCCGGGCATGCAGGCTCAGTGGCCATGGCTCACGGGCCCAGCTGCTCTGCGGCATGTGGGATCTTACCGGACCGAGGCACAAACCCACGTCCCCTGCATCATCAGGCGGACTCTCAACCACTGCGCCGCCAGGGAAGCCCAGTAGACTTTTTAATGATGGCCATTCTGACTGGTGTGGGGTTGTACCTCATTATAGTTTTGATTTACAGTTCTCTAACAATTAGCGATGTTGAGCATCTTTTCATGTGCCTATTGGCCATCTGTATTTCTTCTTTGGAGAAATGCCTATTTAGATCTTCTGCCCATTTTTGGATAGGGTTGTTTGTTTTTTTGTTGCTGAGTTGTATGAGCTGTTTGTATATTTTGGAAATTCATCCCTTGTCAGTTTTATCATTTACAAATATTTTCTCCCATTCTGTAGGCTGTCTTTTCATTTTGTTTATGGTTTCCTTTGATGTGCAAAAGCTTGTAAGGTTAATTAGGTCCTATTTGTTTTTATTTCTATTGTCTTGGGAGACTGACCTAAGAAAACATTGGTATGATTTATGTCAGAGAATGTTTTGCCTATATTCTCTTCTAGGAGTTTTATGGTGTCACATAAAAACATTTAAATTTTTGGCCATTTTGAGTTTATTTCTGTTTATGGGGAAAGGGTGCATTCTAACTTCATTGATTTACATGCAGCTGTATGACTTTCCCATTACCACTTGCTGAAGAGACTGTCTTTTTCCCATTGGATATTCTTGCCTCCTTTGTCAAAGATTAATTGACCATAGGTGTGTGGGTTTATTTCTGGGCTGTCTATTCTGTTCCATTGATCCATATGTCTGTTTTTGTGCCAGTACCACTCTGTTTTGATTACTATAGCCTTGTAGTATTGTCTGAAGTCTGGGAGGGTTATGCCTCCTGCTTTGTTCTTTTTCCTCAGGATTGCTTTGGCAGTTTGGGTCTTTTATGATTCCATATAAATTTTAGGATTATTTGTTCTAATTCTGTGAAAATTGTCAGGGGCTATTTGATAGGGATCCCATTAAATCTGTAGATTGCTTTGGGTAGTATGGCCATTTTTACAATATTAATTCTTCTAACCCAAGAGCATGGGATTCTTTCCATTTCTTTGAATCATCTTCAATTTCCTTTATTAATGTTTTTTAGTTCTCAGCATATGTCTTTCAACTCCTTGGTCAGGTTTATTCCTAAATATTTTATTTTTGGGGGTGTGATTTTAAGAGGTACCATTTTATTATATCCCTTTTCTGATATTTCATTGTTGGTGTAAAGAAATGCAATCGGTTTCTGTATGTTAATCTTGTATCCTGCTACCTTGTTCTATTCGTTTATCAGTTCTAGTAGTTTTTGTGTGGACTCTTTAGGGTTTTCTCTGTATATTATCATGTCATCTGCATATAATGACAATTTTACCTCTTCCCTACCATTTGAATACCTTTTATTTCTTTTTCTTTTCTGATTGCTGTGGCTAAAACTTCCAGTACTGTGTTGAATAGAAGAGGTAAGAGTGGGCATCCTTGTCTTGTTCCAGATTTTAGCAGGAAGGCTTTCAGCTTTTCACTGTTGAGTATTATATTGGCCATTGGTTCGTCATAAATAGCTTTTATTATGTTGAGATATGTTCTCTCTATACCTACTTTCAACAGGGTTTTTATTATGAATGGATGTGGAATTTTATTGAATGCTTTTCCTGCATCTATTGAGATGATTGTTGTTTTTGTCTTTTCGTTTGTTGATGTGGTGTATCACATTCATTGATTTGCATGTGTTGAGCCATCCTTGTGACCAGCTTGGTCATGGTGTATGATCTTTATGTGTTGTTGGACTCAGTTTGCTAATATTTTTTTTTTGAGAATTTTTGCATCTGTATTCATCAAAGATATTGAACTGTGATTTTCCTTTTTGGTGGTATCTTTTAGTATCTTTTGTGTGGTTTTGTTATCAGGGTGATGGTGGCTTCATAGAATGTCTTTGGGAGTGTTCCTTTCTGTTCAGTTTTTGGAAGAGTTTGAGAAGGATCTGTATAAGTTGTTCTTTGTATGTTTGGTAGAATTCACCTGTGAAACCATCTGGTCCTCGACTTTTGTTCATAGGGAATTTTTATTTTTTATTTATTTAAAAAATGTATTATTATTATTTTTTCAGTATGCGGGCCTCTCACCGTTGTGGCCTCTCCTGTTGCGGAGCACAGGCTCCGGATGCGCAGGCTCAGCGGCCATGGCTCACGGGCCCAGCCACTCCGCGGCATGTGGGATCCTCCCAGACCGGGGCACGAACCTGTGTCCCCTGCATCGGCAGGCGGACTCTCAACCACTGTGCCACCAGGGAAGCCCTAAAATGTACTATTTTTAAAATTTTATTTATTTTGTTTTTGGCTGCATTGGGTCTTCATTGCTGCATGCGGGCTTTCTCAAGTTGCGGTGCACGGGCACTACTCTTCATTGTGGTGAGCGGGCTTCTCGTTGTGGTGGCTTCTCTTTGTTGTGGAACACAATCTCTAGGCATGTGGGCTTCAGTAATTGTGGCACACGGGCTTCAGTAATTGTGGCTCACGGGCTCAGTAGTTGTGGCTCATGACAGCTTCTTTTATGATTCGAAGATCTTGGATCATTGTATATTCCCCATTTGGTTTGAGAACATGTAGGATTGGAGTATTACAAGGAGATTGGCATGGCAACAAAAGCCCATATTTGATGAATTTTGAGATCAGGGATTGGAGGCCTCATCAAGCCTCTGGTTTTGTGGGATATTGATGCTTGGAAGGGAAGTTATTAGCCTCCTTTAAGGTGATTTTCACAGGAGTGGCAATCTTTGCCTGCCATTAGATTTCCTGGTCCCAGACCTGTGGCTGTATGAGTTCTTTAATTACTGGGGAAATATTTTGAGCTGGACTGTCCATGTCTTGTATAATGCATAGTCTAGCCAAAAATAGGTCTTGGTTTTGGTTTTCAGGGACAGTAAGAGTCACTTACTCAGGGAGAGAAAGATTTAGAAGAATGAAATCTCTTCCTAATAATGGGCTGGGGCATTCAGGCATGACCAGAAACTTGTGAGTTATAAGAGTCTTTCCCCAGCTGCAAGTTAGAGGGGTGGTGAAATGTTTTCATTTTGGCCTTCCTTCTCCCCCAACAATAGAGCAGGTTTTGGGGGCAAGGAGCCTAGCGTGAGAAGTCAGGACAGAGTAAGTGGCTCCTATGTCTAGTAGAAACTGGACAACCTGCCATGTCAGTGGTCACCTGTGGTTCCTCCCATGTGATAATGACTTTCTTCTTGGGAGGTCCCAGGTGCCATCAGTCAACCACTGCCATGACTGGCAAGGGGCAATTTCCCCACTCCCTTTGGAGCTGAGGGCATTCCCTTCTCCAGTGGCCCATCTTCTTACAGAGTGGGCGTGGTGTCTTGGGTGGAGGCTGGAACCTGTTTTCTGGGCATTCCTTGCTCCAGTGTTTGGGGCTCCCACAGTTAAAACAGGCTCCTTTACCTGGCGGGGGGGCTTCTGGGAGTGCCTTTGGGGTGACCAGGAGGTGAGTTAGGTCCTGCCATGATGGCTGCCAGAAGCTTGGCTTGCTAATGGTCCCTTAAGTCATGCTGTTCCTTCCTTTCCTCCTCAGCCTGGTCTCTGCTGTTAAAGACACTGAAGGCCATATCAGTAAGGTTGCAAGGGGTTTGGGGGCCCCATGGCAAGCTTTTGACAGATGTTGGGGGCTGACAAGCTAATGAAATGGATTGCAAGTACAATGTGTCCCTCAAAAAGTGTTTGGGTCAACAGTCATATACTTTTAGAGGGCATCTACCAGCCTGGCCTGAAATAGGGCTAGATTTTTGTCCTGACCTTGAGTGATCTCTTTAACCTTACCATAAATGACAGGTTTAATTATGTATAGTTTCATCCCTTCAGTGAGGCAAAGGATCATGTGGTCTCTTTTAGGGATACCAGTTTAGCCTGGCTGATACTCCCAATTGGGATCAATCAGTGGTACTGCCATCATGCCCACAGGATAATGATTGGATGGGGCAGTGTGTAATCCATCAGCATATGCTTGAGCCTCTGCCCAAATGTAGGTCTTTTCCTCAGGGGTGCAACAGTGGGAAATGGCAACATTCAGGTCCTTCTAAGTGAGGTCGAAGGAGAAATTTAGTCCCTGGAGTTCTTCAGTGAATCAGCTAGGGTCCTCCAAGAATGGGTTTGTAAGCAGGTGCAGCACTGGTTAAGGCTGGACAAAGAAAAGAGCGCAGGCTCAGTAGTTGTGGCGCACGGGCTTAGTTGCTCTGCGGCACGTGGGATCTTCCGGGACCAGGGCTCGAACCCGTGTACCTTGCAGCCAGATTCTTGACCACTGCACCACCAGGGAAGTCCCTGTATCATATTTTAGATTCTACATGTAAGTGATATCATATTATTTATATATATATACATGTGTGTGTGTGTGTGTGTGTGTGTATCCCATCTTCTTTATCCATTCATCTGTCAATGGACATTTAGGTTTGTGTGTGTGTGATATGATACTATGTTTTTATTTTTATTTATTTTATTTTTAAAATAAAATTTTAAAAGTATTTAATTAAAAAATATCTTTATTGGAGTATAACTGCTTTACAATGTTGTGTTAGTTGCTGTTGTACAGCAAAGTGATTCAGCTATATGTATACATATATCCCCATGTCCCCTCCCTCTTGAGCCTCCCTCCCACCCTCCCTATCCCACCCCTCTAAGTGGTGACAAAGCACCGAGCTGATCTCCCTGTGCTATGCAGCAGCTTCCCACTAGCTATCCATTTTACATTTGGTAGTGTACATATGTCAGTGCTACTCTCTCACTTCGTCCCAGCTTCCGCTTCCCGCCCTGTGACCTCAAGTCTGTTCTCTACGTCTGCATTTTTATTCCTGCCCTGCCACTAGGTTCATCATTACTGTTTTTTCAGATTCCATATATGTGTGTTAGCATGTGGTATTTTTCTCTTTCTGACTTACTTCATTCTGTATGACAGACTCTAGGTCCATCCACCTCATTACAAATAACTCAATTTCATTCCTTTTTATGGCTGAGTAATATTCCATTGTATATATGTGCCACATCTTCTTTATCCATTCATCTGTTGATGGACATTTAGGTTGGTTCCATGGCCTGGCTATTGTATATAGTGCTGCAATGTACATTGCAGTACATGTATCTTTTTGAATTATGGTTTTTTCAGGGTATATGCCCAGTAGTGGGATTGCTGGGTCATATGGTAGTTCTATTTTTAGTTTTTTAAGGAACCTCCATACTGTTCTCCATAGTGACTGTATCAGTTTACATTCCCACCAGCAGTGCAGGAGAGTTCCCTTTTCTCCACACCCTCTCCAGCATTTATTGTTTGTATATTTTTTGATGATGGCCATTCTGACCAATGTGAGGTGATACCTCATTGTGGTTTTGATTTGTATTTCTCTATGTTTCCATGTCTTGACTATTGTAAATAGCGCTGCTATGAACATAGGGGTGCATGTATCTTTAATTTTAATTTAATTTTTTTTTTGGCTGTGCCATGTGGTATGCAGGATCTTAGTTCCCCAACCAGGGATTGAACCTGTGCCCCTGCAATGGAAGTGCTGATTCTTAACCACTGGACCACCAGAGAAGTCCCTGCATGTATCTTTTAGAATTATAGTTTTGAATAAGTATATGCCCAGGAGTGGGATTGCTGGATCATATGGCAACTCTATTTTTAGTTTTTTTGAGGAACCTCCCTACTGTTTTCCGTAGTGGCTGCACCAATTTACGTTACCACCAGCAGTGTAAGAGAGTCACCTTTTCTCCCCACCCTCTCGAGCATTTATTGTTTGTAGACCTTTTTTCTTTTTTTTAATAAATTTATTTTTATTTTTTGGCTGTGTCTTTGTTGCTGCACGCAGGCTTTCTCTAGTTGTGGCGAGCAGGGGCTACTCTTTGTTGCAGTGTGCGGGCTTCTCATTGTGGTGGCTTCTCTTGTTGCGGAGCACGGGCTCTAGGCACGCGGGCTTCAGTAGTTGTGGCACACGGACTCACTAGTTGTGGCTCGCGGGCTCTAGAGTGCAGGCTCAGTAGTTGTGGTTCACGGGCTTAGTTGCTCTGTGGCATGTGGGATCTTCCCAGACCAGGGCTCGAACCTGTGTCCCCTGCACTGGCAGGCGGATTCTTAACCAATGAGCCACCAGGGAAGCCCTGTTTGTAGACTTTTTAATGATGGCCATTCTGACTGGTGTGAGGTGGTACCTCATTATGGTTTTGATTTGCATTTCTCTAATGATTAGTGATGTTGAGCATCTTTTCATGTGTCTATTGGCCATCTGTATGTCTTCTTTGCAGAAATGTCTATTTAGGTCTTCTGCCCTTTTATCGATTGAGTTGTTTGTTTTTTATTGTTGTTGAATTGTATGAGCTGTTTGTATGTTTTGGAAATCAATCCCTTGTCGGTTGCATCGTTTGCAAATATTTTCTCCCATTTTGTAGGTTGTCTTTTCATTTTGTTTTTCCTTTGCTGTGCAGAAGCTTGTAAGGTTGATTAGGTCCCATTTGTTTATTTTTGTTTTTATTTCTATTGTCTTGGGAGACTTACCTAAGAAAATATTGGTACAATTTATGTCAGAGAATGTTTTGCCTATGATCTTTTCTAGGAGTTTCATGGTGTTATATCTTATGTTTAAGTCTTTAATCCATTTTGAGTTTATTTTTGTGCCTG
>NW_021698784.1:0-1277 GCF_005190385.1 Monodon monoceros
ACTAACCCGTACCCTAACACTTACGATAACCCTAAACCGTTGTCGTACCCTAACCTGTACCCTAAACCGTCCCCGTCCTCGTCCCATAACCCTAACCCTAACCTGAAACCTAACCTTTACCCGAAGCCTTACCCTAACCCGTCCCCTAACCCTAACCCGTACGCTAACACTAAGCCGTACCATAACTCGTACGCTCACCCTAAACCGTTGTCGAAACCTAACCTGTACCCTAAACCGTCCCCGTCCCCGTCTCCTAACCCTAACCCTAACCTGAACCCTTACACTTACCGGAAGCCTTACACTAACCCGTCCCCAAATCCTAACCCGTACGCTAACTCTAACCCGTACCCTAAAACGTACGCTCACCCTAAACCGTTGTCGAACCCTAACCTGTACCCTAAACCTTCCCAGTCCCCTAACCCTAACCTCAACCCTAACCCGAACCCTAACCCTTACCTGATGCCTTACCCTCACCTGTTCCCTAATCCTAACCCATACGCTAACTGTAACCCGTACCCTAACACGTACGCTCATCCTAAAACCTTGTCGTACCCTAACGTGTACCCTAAACCGTCCACGTCACCTAACGCTAACCCTAACCCTAACCCGAAACCTAACCCTTATCCGAAGCCTTACACTAACCCGTCCCCTAATGCTAAACCGTACGCTAACACTAAACAGCACCCTAACATGTACTCTTACACTAAAACGTTGTCATACCCCAACCTGTACCCTAAACCATCCCCGTCTCCTAAACCTTACCCTAACACTAACCCAAACCCTAACCCTTACACGAAGCCTTACCCTACCCAGTCCCCTAATCCTAACCCGTACGCTAACACTAACCCATACCCTAACACGTACGCTCACCCTAAACCGTTGTCGTACCCTAACCTGTACACTAAACCGTCCCTGTCCCCTAACCCTAACCCTAACCGTAACCCGAACCCTAAAACTTACCCGAAGCCTTACCCTAACCCGTCCCCTAATCCTAACCCGTACGGTAACACTAATCCATACCCTAACACGTAGGCTCTCCCTAAAGCATTGGTGTACCCTAACCTGTACCCTAAACCATCCCCGACCCCATCCCCTAACCCTTACCCTAACACGAATTCTAACCCTTACCTGAAGCCTTACCCTAACCCGTCCCGTAATCCTAAACCGAACGCTAACACTAACCCGTACCCTAACACATACGATAACCCTAAAACGTTGTCGTACCATGACCTGTACCCTAAACCGTCCCCGTCCCCTAACCCTAACCCGAAACCGAA
>NW_021698784.1:1377-1732 GCF_005190385.1 Monodon monoceros
CCGTAATCCTAAACCGTACGCTAACACTAACCCGTACCCTAACACATACGATAACCCTAAAACGTTGTCGTACCATGACCTGTACCCTAAACCGTCCCCGTCCCCTAACCCTAACCCGAAACCGAACACTTACCCGAAGCCTTACCCTAACCCGTCACCTAATCCTAAACCGTACGCTAACACTATCCCGTACCCTAACACGTACGATCACCCTAAACCGTTGTCGTACCCAAACCTGTACCCTAAACCGTCCCCGTCCCCATCCCCTAACCCTAACCCGAACCCGAACCCTAACCCATACCCGAAGCCTTACCCTAACCCATCCCCTAATTCTATGCCGTACGCTAACACTAAC
>NW_021698785.1:0-1072 GCF_005190385.1 Monodon monoceros
AAGAAAACACTCCCATTTACCACTGCAACAAAAAGAATAAAATATCTAGGAATAAACCTACCTAAGGAGACAAAAGACCTGTATACAGAAAATTATAAGACACTGATGAAAGAAATTCAAGATGATACAAATAGATGGAGAGATATACCATGTTCTTGGATTGGAAGAATCAACATTGGGAAAATGACTCTACTACCCAAAGCAATCTACAGATTCAATGCAATCCCTATCAAACTACCACTGGCATTTTTCACAGAACTAGAACAAAAAATTTCGCAATTTGTATGGAAACACAAACGACCCCGAATAGCCAAAGCAGTCTTGAGAACGAAAAACAGAGCTGGAGGAATCAGGCTCCCTGACTTCAGACTATACTACAAAGCTACAGTAATGAAGACAGTATGGTACTGGCACAAAAACAGAAAGATCAATGAAACAGGATAGAAAGCTCAGAGATAAACTCACGCACATATGGATACCTTATCTTTGATAAAGGTGGCAGGAATGTACAGTGGAGAAAGGACAGCCTCTTCAATAAGTGGTGCTGGGAAAACTGGACAGGTATATGTAAAAGTATGAGATTAGACCACTCCCTAACACCATACACAAAAATAAGCTCAAAATGGATTAAAGACCTAAATGTAAGGCCAGAAACTATCAAACTCTTAGAGGAAAACATAGGCAGAACACTCTATGACATAAATCACAGCAAGATCCTTTCTGACCCACCTCCTAGAGAAATGGAAGTAAAAACAAAAATAAACAAATGGGACCTAATGAAACTTCAAAGCTTTTGCACAGCAAAGGAAACCATAAACAAGACCAAAAGACAACCCTCAGTATGGGAGAAAATATTTGCAAATGAAGCAACTGACAAAGGATTAATCTCCAAAATTTACAAGCAGCTCATGCAGCTCAATATCAAAAAACAACCCAATCCAAAAATGGGCAGAAGACCTAAATAGACATTTCTTCAAAGAAGATATACAGACTGCCAACAAACACATGAAAGAATGCTCAACATCATACATTAGAGAAATGCAAATCAAAACTATAATGAGATATCATCTCA
>NW_021698786.1:0-1717 GCF_005190385.1 Monodon monoceros
CCCCCTTGGTGTCCATACGTTTGTTGTCTACATCTGTTGCTCTATTTCTGCCTTGCAAAACGGTTCATTTGTACAACTTTTCTAGGTTCCACATATATGCATTAATATACAAGATTTGTTTTTCTATTTCTGAGTTACTTCACTCTGCATGACAGTCTCTAGATCCATCAACGTCTCTACAAATGACCCAATTTCATTCCTTTTTATGGCTTAGTAATATTCCATTTTATATATGTACCACATCTTTATGCGTTCGTCTGTCTCTGGGCATTTAGGTTGCTTCCATTACCTGGATATTGTAAATAGTGATGCAAGGAACATTGCAGTGAATGTCTCTTTTTGATTTATGGTTTTGTCTGGGTATATGCCCAATAGTGGGATTGCTGTATCATATGGTAATTCTATTCTTAGTTTTATAAGAAAATCCATAATGTTCTCCACAGTGACTGTATCAATTTACATTCCCAACAATAGTGGAAGAGGGTTCCTTATCTCCACACCCTTTCCAGCATTTGTTGTTTGTAGATTTTCTGATGATGCCCATTCTAACAGGTGTGAGGTGATACACCATGGATGAGTCTATTTCGTTGAGCAAAGAGTAGGTCTTGTCTATTACATATTTGGCTTATGGAACGGTATGTGTGCTAATTTCAATCTCTGGTTTTATACAGCACCCCAACTCAATTTTCCCCTTAAGCAAGCATAAGTTTTTTATCTAAATGTGAGACTCTGTTCGGTTTTGTAATTCAGTTTATGTGTAGCCAAGTTTACACTCCCTCTATTAGTGATATCTTATGATAATTATCTTTCTCTGTGTGACATATTTCTCTTAGAATCATCATACTTAAATCCACTCAATTTGCTGCTACAAGCCTGATGACATTGATTTAATTGCTGAGTGATATTCCGATGTACATAAGTAGCAAAACTTCTTTATCCATTTTTTTCTTTCTGGGATATTTAATTTGTACTGGACTCGAGGTTCTTGTAAACACAGCAGCCCTAAATTTTATGTTGTCTGGGTCTTGTTGATTTTAATTTTCCTAAGCTATAGGGCCAAAAGTGGAAGTGCCCTAGGCTCTGTAGCTTTGTTTTTTAGATGTTTCAGGATACACCATAAATATCTCCAGAGTGTCTGTTGGCAAATTATATCCCGCCCATCAGCATAGCAAGGCTCCCTGTCCTCCATGGCCTGTCCTCTCTTTCTGGTTTTTACACTTTTTTCAGATGGCCCTTTTGACGAATGGGAAATGAGACTTCATTGTAGTGCGGATTTCCATTGCTCGAGTGCTTCGTTGGCCAAAAAGGGCATATTTGTTTTTTCCTGAATATATTCAGGAAAAAATGTATATGCACTTTTTGTCCAAGTGCATCACTGTCAAAAATCTGCCGATTTTCATATGTTTTAAATGCAATTCCAATCTACCCCCTGAAATATGATTCCTGCAATTCTGCCTCGTTTTCAAGTCCTCTTCGCAGCCTTACTTCAATATATTTTTGCCAATAGCTGTCATTTATAACTCTGCAGATTTGTGAATTACAGTGCCCGTGATTTCCTTTCTTAACTCGCTTCCTTGTAAGCTGGCCCCAAAACCCCAGGTTTGCTTAAGGCTCTTCTCAGGGTGCGGCACTGCACTCTGAGCCTTTGGTTAATTCCTCTTCCTGGTGGGAAATTAGAGTTAAATGTACCCCTCCAGACACCTGCCTCACTCCCAGC
>NW_021698787.1:0-2295 GCF_005190385.1 Monodon monoceros
CAAGATTACTCTATCCTTGAAAGATCTCATTCAGATTCAATGGAGAAATCAAAAGCTTTACAGACAAGCAAAAGCTAAGAGAATTCAGCATTACCAAACCAGCTCTACAACAAATGCTAAAGGAACTTCTCTAAGTAGGAAACACAAGAGAAGAAAAGGACCTACAAAAACAAACCCAAAACAATTAAGAAAATGTTAACAGGAACATACATATTGATAATTACCTTAAATGTGAATGGATTAAATGCTCCAACCAAAAGACACAGGCTCGCTAAATGGATACAAAAACAAGACCCATACATATGCTGTCTACAAGAGACCCACTTCAGACCTAGGGACACATACAGACTGAAAGTGAGGGGATGGAAAAAGATATACCATGCAAATGGAAATCAAAAGAAAGCTGCAGTAGCAATACTCATAACAGATAAAATAGACTTTAAAATAAAGAATGTTACAACAGACAAGGAAGGACACTACATAATGATCAAGGGATCAATCCAAGAAGATATAACAATTATAAATATATATGCACCCAACATAGGAACACCTCAATACATAAGGCAACTGCTAACAGCTACAAAGGAGGAAATCGACAGTAACACAATAATACTGGAGGACTTTAACACCTCATTTACACCAATGGACAGATCATCCAAACAGAAAATTAATAAGGAAACACAAGCTTTAAATGACACAATAGACCAGATAGATTGAATTGATATTTATAGGACATTCCATCCAAAAACAGCAGATTACACTTTCTTCTCAAGTGAGCATGGAACATTCTCCAGGATACATCACATCTTGGGTCACAAATCAAGCCTCAGTAAATTTAAGAAAACTGAAATCATATCAAGGACCTTCTGACCACAACGCTATGGGATTTGAAATCAATTACAGAGAAAAAAAAGGTAAAAAACACAAACA
Source organism: Monodon monoceros (assembly GCF_005190385.1). Taxonomy (NCBI): domain Eukaryota; kingdom Metazoa; phylum Chordata; class Mammalia; order Artiodactyla; family Monodontidae; genus Monodon; species Monodon monoceros. Next base: position 931 of record NW_021698787.1, read on the forward strand.
CATGGAGGCTAAACAATACGTTACTAAATAACCAAGAGATCACTGAAGAAATCAAAGAGGAAATCAGAAAATACCTAGAGACAAAATACAATGAAAACACGACAATCCAAAATGTATGGGATGCAGCAAAAGCACTTCTAAGAGGGAAGTTTATAGTTATACAAGCCTACCTCAAGAAACAAGAAAAATCTCAAATAAACAATCTAAACTTACATCTAAAGGAACTAGAGAACGAAGAACAAACAAAACCCAAAGTTAGCAGAAGGAAAGAAATCATAAAGACCAGAACAGAAATAAATGAAATAGAAACAAAGAAAACAATAACAAAGATCAATAAAACTAAAAGCTAGTTCTTTGAGAAGATAAACAAAATTGATAAACCATTAGCCAGACTCATCAAGAAAAAGAGGGAGAGGACTCAAATCAATAAAATTAGAAATGAAACAGAAGAAGTTGCAACAGACACCGAAGAAATACAAAGCATCCTAAGCGACTATGACAAGCAACTCTGTGCCAATAAAATGGACAACCTGAAAGAAACTGACAAATTTGTAGAAGGTATAACCTTCCAAGACGGAACCAGGAAGAAATAGAAAATATGAACATACCAATCACAAGTAACGAAATTGAAACTGTGATTAAAAATCTTCCAACAAACAGAACTCCAGGACCAGATGGCTTCACAGGTGAATTCTATCAAACACTTACAGAAGAGCTAACACCCATCCTTCTCAAACTCTTCCAAAAATTGCGGAGGAAGGAACACTCCCAAACTCATTCTATGAGGCCACCATCACCCTGATACCAGAACCAGACAAAGATACTACAAAAAAAGAAAATTACACACCAATATCACTGACGAATATAGATGCAAAAATCCTCAACAAAATACTAGCGAACAGAATCCAACAACACACTAAAAGGATCATACACCATATCAAGTGGGATTTATCCCAGGGATGCAAGGATTCTTCAATATATGCAAATCAATCAATGTGATACACCATATTAACAAACTGAAGAATAAAAACCATACGATCATCTCAATAGGTGCAGAAAAAGCTTTTGACAAAATTCAACACCATTTATGATAAAAACTCTCCAGAAAGTGGGCATAGAGGGAACCTACCTCAACATAATAAAGGCCATATACAACAAACCCACAGCAAACATCATTCTCCATGGTGAAAAACTGAAAGCATTTCCTCTAAGATCAGAAACAAGACAAGGATGTCCACTCTCGCCACTATTATTCAACATAGTTTTGGAAGTCCTAGCCACGGCAATCAGAGAAGAAAAAGAAAGAAAAGGAATACAAACTGGAAAAGAAGTAAAACTGTCACTGCTTGCAGATGACATACTATA
>NW_021698788.1:0-4885 GCF_005190385.1 Monodon monoceros
AACTCAGTGTTCTGGGATCTTCTCCTCCTTGTGTCCTACTCCTTTCACGGTCTCTTGTGAGTATGTGTGATCTCTAGCCCTGATGGCCTTGACCACTTTGTCAAAGTGATGCTATGACCATATTTGTATTCACAAGCCAGGGGCATCTGGTGTCTTGAAGCATTAGGATACCTAACTTGTTGGAGAAACTTTTCTGATGGTAGGATATCCTAGAAACCTTGATGTGTATGTGTGTGTGTTAAGAACTACCTTTTATTCCCTTGAAGCTTCCAGGTTGAAACGTCGCTCGGGAGGTCCTGTGCTTGCATTTGCAGGGTCCCATCCTTCCTTTCCAGAATCCTGTGCAGGACAGCCATGCCTCTTCAACTTTTTTTTTTTTTTTTGCTGTACGCGGGCCTCTCACTGTTGCGCGCTCTCCCGTTGCGGAGCACAGGCCCCAGACGCGCAGACCCAGCGGCCATGGCTCACGGACCCAGCCGCTCCGCGGCACGTGGGATCCTCCCGGACCGGGGCACGAACCCGTATCCCCTGCATCGGCAGGCAGTCTCTCAACCACTGCGCCACCAGGGAAGCCCGCCTCTTCATCTTTGTGCATTCCCAGTGATTGGTGATGCTTGTTCTGCTGCTTCTGTTGGTAGGTGAGGCTTGAAGGCTTGCCGGTGGCTCTGGCACTGTGGACAAGGGCCTGGCAGGTGGCAGATGCCCCGTGACTGCTTGTGTCAAGTAGCGCCCAGCAGCCCCCGAGCACGGCCTCTTTCTGTAGGTCGCACGTCAGGGCACACAGGCACATGTCTTCTTTCTGCTCTGTCTGGGCTGCTCTGTGTTTCAACGACCGAAGGGCTGAGTAGACGAATTGTGACCGAGGCTGCATGGCCCCTAAGCTGAAAATATTTCCCATCTGGCCCTTTGTAGGAAACATTTGCCAAGCCCTGAATGGCAGTTGAGTTACTGCGAGGGCACAGGGAGGAGAAAGACGGCAAGACCAGCTTGCTGGAAAGGCTCATGGGGCCGGGATGAGGTTTTGGTGGCAGTTTCTCCCACGCCCACACTGCCGGAGGAACCTGCTGGAACTCACCCTTGGGGTGACCAGCCTTCCTTGCTGATTGGAGACTTTCGACTTTTTTTTGTTGTTGTTGCCGCACTGTGCAGCCTGCAAGATCTTAGCTCCCCGACCAGGGATCGAACCCGGGCCCTCAGCAGTGAAAGCGCAGAGTCCTAACCACTGGACCGCTGGGGAGTTCCGAGACTTTTAATATTTTAATCTGGGTGATGACTTTTCGTTCCATCTGCCCAAGTCATCTGGGGATTAGCTAGTAGTGTCATGGGTCCAAGTGGGAGACCAGCCAAATGTCCATCCACAGTAGAATGGATAAACTGACTGGGGTCTGTTTGCACCATTGAATACTATAGGACAGGAAGCGGCAAAGAACGTCATCCCGTGGGCCAAATCCAGCTCACTGCCTGAGCCAAAATGAGCTAAGAATTGTTTTTTAATATTTTTTAATGGTGGAAAGAAACTGAAGGAAGAATAATACTTGGTGACAGGTGAAGATTATATGAAATTCAGACTTCATTGTCGATAAGTCGAGTTTCATTGCCACATAGCCCCAGCCATTAATTTGTGTATTGTCTCTGGCTGCTTTTACGTGACAGTGGCAGAGTTGAGTAGTCCCGACAGAGGCCACATGGCCCACGAAGCTAGAGATATTTACTCTCTGGCCCTTAATAGAAAAAGTTCACTGTTGTAGAGCATAGAGAATGAACGAATGATAGTTAGATAAACTCAACACCATGGGTAGATCTTACAACACAGTGTAGAACAGAAGAAGCTGGAAACAAAAGATCTCATTTGTATAAAGTTCAAAAACGGGCAAAATTCATCTGTGGTGTGAGGATAGTGATTACCTTTACGGGTGGGGTAGGGGCCTGGAAGGGGCCGTGAGGGAGCTTCTGGGCGCTGGTCACGTTCTGTCCTTGATCTGGGAGCTGGTTATGTGCGTGAGCTCACTTTGTGAAAATTTGAGGAGGTGTACACTTAGAGGACTTTTGCCTTTTTATGGATAGATGTTTATTTCAATAAAAAGCTTCCTTAAGAAAAGTGATTTCAGTCTGGCAGCTCCTCAAAAGGTTAAATGTAGACTTACCATATGACCCAGTAATTCTGTTCCTAGGTGTCTACCCAGGAGAGCTGAAAGTACATGTCTACGTGAAGACTGGAATGACCACAGCAGCATTGGTCACCATAGCCCCAAAGTGGAAACAGCCCAGATGCCCATCAGCTGATGAGTAGACAAACACAATGTGGTATATCCACACAACGGAGTATTATTCACCCATAAAAAGGAGTGAAGCACTGATGCTCCAACATGGACAAACCTTGAAAACATTATAACAACAGAAAGAAGCCAGGCACAAAAGGCCGCATATGATATGATGCCATTTCTGTGACGTGTCCAGAAGAGGCAAATCTGTAGAGAAGGAAAGCAGATGAGTGGTTACGAGGGGCTGGGCCAGGAGAGGGACTGCTGTGGGCATGGGGTTACTTATAGAGGATGAAAACTTCTGGAATTAATAGTGCACCTCTGTAGCCAGAAGAAGAAGGTCCCAAGATGACAGCCACCTCGCCTGCTCTTTCGTGCTGCCCTTCCAAGCACAGGTGACTCGAAGGTTGACAGGGGGAAGGCCTGACTTCTCCACCAGGTAATCCAGACCTGCCCCCAGATCCAGGCCAGATGAGTAATGCAGAGCAGTTTCCAGAACGTAAGTAAAATGAGGACGTTAGATTTGCTACTTCTGTTTTCTAAAATAGCAGTTGCACGAAAAACAGGGCAAGTTGGAAGATTGTAGATAACTCACTTCCTGGACTTGCCCTGTGATTATGCCCAGGCCAGTCCGGCGTCCCTGGTCTCTGTTTCCCTCTGGCTTGATTGGAGAGGAACAAGCATCTTCCTAGCAGCTACTGGTGCGCAAGCATTTCCATCAAGGACAGGAGCGTGGACTCTTGGCTTCTTGTTGGTTACAAGATCCCCCTGCTTACCTGGGGCTTGCTTTTTCTATGTTTTTAATAATCTTTTCTGAGTTACACTTTTGGGTTCCCATTTCTAACTGTTAAGGGCAATAATGCTCACAGATATCACTATAGCTTTTGAGGATGTGAGATTATCACTCAGATGATCTCAGTTTTGCCAACAGTGAAGAGTATGTTCTTTTTTCAAATGATTTTCTGCTCTGTAATGACTGGTAGAAACAGCTGGCAGTGAAGACAGCTCTGAAATTTCTGGAAAGTTCCCTAGGCTTAACCAGTATCTGTGCAGAGACAAAAAGTTTTGATGAATAAAGATTCTTTGCTTGTCCCAGAGCGTGTGGAAGGGGCTGGTACTAAGTTTCAGTCTCTGTGACATCTGCTCTGGGTGGAAAGCACCTGAGAAACAGTCCAGCCCAGGACTGTAGTTTTTGAGTGGAGGGCGGTGAGGGTCAGCGGGGGTCAGCGGAGGTCACACAGCCAGATGGGATTCACGCAAATTTCTCGGTTAGTGGTCTTTTCATTTTGAGTAGATGTATTTCATTTGAAAGAAAATAGTCTCTAATAAATGTAAACATTTTGAGGAGTTTTCAGGAGAAGATATTTAAAATGCCAGGTGTGGATTCATGTTTTAATGGCCTCACGAGTTCTTGGTGAACAGAAATCACAGCACGTCCCCCAAAAGTTCAGTTTGACTTGCTTAATCTCCCTGAGCAGAACTGGAATCCATCAGGTCTCTTCTGTGAGCTACAGACATCAAAGGACTGATTAGATAAACTTTGGGAATGAGGGAACATGCAGGGTGGTACCGGAAAATGTGTTTTCATGAAATACTTAAGGGTTTTCTTTTTAAACATTATTATTATTATTTTATTGGAGTGTAGTTGCTTTACAATGTTGTGTTAGTTTCTGCTGTACAACAAAGTGAATCAGCTATACGTATACATATATCCCCTCCCTCTTGGACCTCCCTCCCTGCCCTTCCCTCCCCCTGCAATCTCGCCCATCTAGTTCATCACAGAGCACTGAGCTGAGGTCCCTGTGCTGCACAGCAGGTTCCCACTAGCTATCTGTTTTACACGTGGTAGTGTATATATGTCAATTCTAATCTCCCAATTCATCCCACCCTCCCATTCCACCCCCCATGTCCGCATGTCCATTCTCTATGTCTGCGTCTCTATTCCTGCCCTGCAAACAAGTTCATCTGTACCATTTTTCTAGATTCCACATGTATGCATTAACACACGATATTTGTTTTTCTCTTTGTGACTTACTTCACTCTATATGACAGGCTCTAGGTCCATCCACATCTCTACAAATGACCCAGTTTCGTTCTTTGTTATGGCTGAGTAATATCCCATTGTATATATGTGCCACATCTTTATCCATTCATCTGTTGTTTTTTTTTAAACATATTTATTGGAGTATAATTGCTTTACAATGGTATGTTAGTTTCTGCTGTATAACAAAGTGAATCAGCTATACGTATACATATATCCTCGTATCTCCTCCCTCTTGTATCTGCCTCCCACCCTCCCTATCCCACCCCTCTAGGTGGTCACAAACCACCGAGTTGATCTCCTTGTGCTATGCGGCTGCTTCCCACTAGCTATCTGTTTTACATTTGGTAGTGTATATATGTCCATGCCGCTCTCTCACTTTGTCCCAGCTTACCCTTCCCCCTCCCCGTATCCTCAAGTCCATTCTCTAGTTAGGTCTGCATCTTTATTACCGTCTTGCCCCTAGGTTCTCCTGACCTTTTTTTTTGGATTCCATATATATGTGTTAGCATACGGTATTTGTTTTTCTCTTTCTGACTTCACTCTGTATAACAGACTCTAGGTCCATCCACCTCACTACAAG
>NW_021698788.1:4985-7376 GCF_005190385.1 Monodon monoceros
AGCATACGGTATTTGTTTTTCTCTTTCTGACTTACTTCACTCTGTATAACAGACTCTAGGTCCATCCACCTCACTACAAGTAACTCAATTTCGTTTCTTTTTATCGCTGAGTAATATTCCATTATATATATGTGCCACATCTTCTTTATCCATTCATCTGTCGGTGGACACTTAGGTTCCTTCCATGTCCTGGCTATTGTAAATAGTGCTGCAATAAACATTGGGGTACATGTCTCTTTTTGAATTATGGTTTTCTCTGGGCATATGCCCAGTAGTGGGGTTGCTGGGTCATATGGTGGTTCTATTTGTAGTTTTTTAAGGAACCTCCATACTGTTCTCCATAGTGGCTGTATCAATTTACATTCCCACCAACAGTGCAAGAGGGTTCCCTTTTCTCCACACCCTCTCCAGCTTTATTGTTTGTAGGTTTTTTGATGATGGCATTCTGACTGGTGTGTGGTGATACCTCATTGTAGTTTTGATCTGCATTTCTCTAATAATTAGTGATGTTGAGCATCTTTTCAAGTACTTCTTGGCCATCTGTATGTCTTCTTTGGTGAAATGTCTATTTAGGTCTTCTGCCCATTTTTTTGATTGGGTTGTTTGGTTTTTTTTGATATTGAGCTGCATGAGCTGTTTGTATATTTTGGAGATTAATCTGTTGTCTGTTGCTTCATTTGGAAATATTTTCTCCCATTCTGAGGGTTGTCTTTTGGTCTTGTTTATGGTTTCCTTTGCTGTGCAAAAGCTTTTAACTTTCATTAGGTCCCATTTGTTTATTTTCGTTTTTATTTTCATTACTCTAGGAGGGCGGTCCAAAAAGACCTTGCTGTGATTTATGTCAAAGAGTGTTTTTCCTTTGTTTTCCTCTAAGAGTTTTATAGTGCCTGGTCTTACATTTAGGTCTTTAATCCATTTTGAGTTTATTTTTGTGTATGGTGTTAGGGAGTGTTCTAATTTCATTCTTTTCCATGTAGCTGTCCAGTTTTCCCAGCACCACTTATTGAAGAGACTGCCTTTTCTCCCTTGTATATTCTTGCCTCCTTTGTCATAGATTTTTTGACCAGAGGTGCATGGGTTGATCTCTGGGCTTTCTATCCTGTACCATTGATCTATATTTCTGTGTTTGTGCCAGTACCATACTGTCTTGATGACTGTAGCTTTGTAGTATAGTCTGAAGTCAGGGAGCCTGATTCCTCCAGCTCCAATTTTCTTTCTCAAGATTGCTTTGGCTATTTGGGGTCTTTTGTGTTTCCATACAAATTGTAAAATGATTTGTTCTGTTTCTGTGAAAAACGCCATCGGTAATTTGATAGGGATTGCATTGAATCTGTAGATTGCTTTGGGTAGTATAGTCATTTTCACAATGTTGATTCTTCCAATCCAAGAACATGGTATATCTTTCCATGTGTTTGTGTCATCTTTGATTTCTTTCATCAGTGTTTTATAGTTTTCTGAATACAGGTCTTTTCCCTTCTTAGGTACATTTATTCCTAGGTATTTTATTCTTTTTGTTGTGATGGTAAATGGGATTGTTTCCTTGATTTCTCTTTCTGATCTTTCGTTGTTAGTGTATAGGAATGCAAGAGATTTCTGTGCATTCATTTTGTATTTTGCAACTTTACCAAATTCATTGATTAGCTCTAGTAGTTTTCTGGTGGCATCTTTAGGATTTTCTTTGTATAGTATCATGTCATCTGCAAACAGTGACAGTTTTACTTCTTCTTTTCCAATTTGTATTCCTTTTATTTCTTTTTCTTCTCTGATTGCCGTGGCTAGGACTTCAAAAACTATGTTGAATAATAGTGGTGAGGGTGGACATCCTTGTCTCATTCCTGATCTTAGAGGAAATGCTTTCAGTGTTTCACCATTGAGAATGATGTTTGGTGTGGGTTTGTCATATATGGCCTTTATTATGTTGAGGTAGTTTGTCTCTATGCCGACTTTCTGGAGAGTTTTATCATAAATGGGTGTTGAATTTTGTCAAAAGCTTTTTCTGCATCTATTGAGATGATCACATGTTTTTTATTCTTCAGTTTGTTAATATGCTGTATCACATTGATTGATTTGTGTATGTTGAAGAATCCTTGCTTCCCTGGGATAACTCCCACTTGATCATGGTGTATGATCCTTTAATGTGTTGTTGGATTCTGTTTGCTAGAGTTTTGTTGAGTTTTTTTGCGTCTACGGTCATCAATGTTGTTGGTCTGTAATTTTCTTTTTTTGTGATATCTTTGATCTTGGTATCAGGGTGATGGTGGCCTCATAGAACAAGTTTGGGAGTGTTCTTCCCTCTGCATATTTTTGGGGGAGTTTGAGAAGGATAGGTGTTGGCTGTTCTCTAAATGTTTGATAGAATTCGCCTGTGAAGCCGTCTGGTCCTGGACTTTT
>NW_021698789.1:0-7201 GCF_005190385.1 Monodon monoceros
TAATTCGAATGTTGGTGCGTTTAATGTTGTCCCAGAGGTCTCTGAGACTGTCCTCAGTTCTTTTCATTCTTTTTTCTTTATTCTGCTCTGCAGTAGTTATTTCCACTATTTTATCTTCCAGGTCACTTATCCATTCTTCTGCCTCAGTTATTCTGTTATTGATCCCATCTAGAGTACTTTTAATTTCATTTATTGCGTTGTTCATCATTGCTTGTTTCATCTTTATTTCTTCTAGGTCCTTGTTAGCTGTTTCTTGCATTTTGTCCATTCTACTTCCAAGATTTCGGATCATCCGTACTATCATTATTCTGAATTCTTTTTCAGGTAGACTGCCTATTTCCTCTTCATTTGTTAGGTCTGGTGCATTTTTATCTTGCTCCTTCATCTGCTGTGTGTTTTTCTGTCTTCTCATTTTGCTTATCTTACTGTGTTTGGGGTCTCCTTTTTGCAGGCTGCACGTTCTTAGTTCCCGTTGTTTTTGATGTCTGTCTCCAGTGGCTAAGGTTGTTTCAGTGGGCTGTGTAGGCTTCCTGGTGGAGGGGACTAGTGCCTGTGTTGTGGTGGATGAGGCTGGATCTTGTCTCTCTAGGGGGCAGGTTCACGTCTGGTGGTGTGTTTTGGGGTGTCTGTGGCCTTATTATGATTTTAGGCAGCCTCTCTGCTAATGGGTGGGGTTGTGTTCCTGTTTTGCTAGTTGTTTGGCATAGGTTGTCTAGCACTGTGGCTTGCTGGTCGTTGAGTGAAGCTGGGTGCTGGTGTTATGATGGAGGTCACTGGGAGATTTCCGCCGTTTAATATTATGTGGAGCTGGGAGGTCTCTTGTTGACCAGTGTCCTGAAGTTGGCTCTCCTACCTCAGAGGCAGAGCCCTGACTCCTGGCTGGAGCACCAAGAGCCTTTCATCCACACGGCTCGTTTGCATGCGGCAGCAGCTGGGCCTGCAACTTGCTCTACTTTCCCCTGGATCTTCCCCAGCGTCTCCAACTCCTGGGCCAGGTGTGTATGTTTAGCTCTTAACTCTTCGAGGTGTGATAATGGCTGGGTGTTTACTTTTTTTTTTTTTTCCAAGTACTCATCAAAGGAAGTTTAAGTGGGAAACGACGTGCTCTGAAGTGCTGCACCAACCCAGGCGGCTCACTCCGCACCACGGCAGCCTCACGCACGGCGAGGGTCCCGCTCGTTCGCCGCGTCCTCGAGGGCGCCGCGCGCAGGGCACGCCGCCGCGCACAGGGAAGTCCGCCTGCAGTACAGTATTAACTATAGACACCATGTTGTACATTCCATCCTCATGACTCATTTATTTTGTAACTTAAAGTTTATACCTTTTGACCCCCTTCATTTTGCTCACCCCACCCCCACATCTGGCAACCACCAGTCTGTTCTCTGTATCTATGAGCTTGTTTGTTTTCAGTTTCCACATATAAGTGAGATCATACAGTATTTGTGTTTCCCTCTCTGACTTATTTCACTCAGCAGAATGCCCTCAAGGCCCATCCATGTTGTTGCAAACAGCAAGATTTTATTCGTTTTTGTAGTTGAATAATATTCCGTTGTATATTTACACCACATTTTCTTTATCCGTTCATCTGTCGGTGGACACCTAGGTTGTTTCTATGTCTTGATTATTGTAAATGATGCTGCAATGAACATGGGGGAGCATACAGCTTTTCAAGTTAGTGTTTTCGTTTTCTTTGGATAAATACCCAGAAGTGGAATTGCTGGATCGTATGGTAGTTATACTTTTAATTTTGGGGGGAACTTCCATACTGTTTTCTATGGTGGCTGCACCAATTTACATTCCCACCAACAGTGCACGAAGGTTCCCTTTTCTCCACACACTCACCAACACTGTCATTTCTTGTCTTTTTGATAATAGCCTTCCTAATACATGTGAGGCGATATCTCAGTGTGGTTTTGATTTGCATTTCCCTAATTAGTGATGCTGAACTCATCTTCCAAAAAGTATTTTTGAATAAAGGAAGAAGTATATTAGGGAAATGGATTCTTTTTGAAAAGTGAGGCTGGTTTGTTCCTCTTCTTAAATTCTGCTCTGATACTCTCATACTCTTCCCACCGTTAGGTTCCTATTCATCTGAGAATGTCTCTTGAGGTCTGTCAAACATTGTTTTTCCGAAGGGACACATGCAAACAGGATTATTCTAAGGGCTAAATGCACAGTGGATGTTGGGAAGATGCAGGTGGGCGTGGTGTCATTTTATACTAGGCCACATCGCCAGCAGGGGAATTCGAATACCCGTCAGCAAACTCACTATTGTATGTTGAGGGTAGCTAATACTTTAATTACTCCATCTGTCAGAAACACATCTGCTGAGGATTTCTCAATTTTTCTGGTCTTGTGAACCCCTTTGGAGGTCTGCTGAAAACCATCAGTTCATTCTCAGAATAATGTTTTATCCATTCCTTCTCAGAAAAATGTTTTTTACTTTTATTTATTTTTTAATACATCTTTATCGGAGTGTAATTGCTTCACAACACTGTGTTAGTTTCTGTTGCACAACAGAGCGAATCAGCCATATGCACACACGTATCCCCTCCCTCTTGAGCCTCCCTCCCACCCTCCCTATCCCACCCCTCTAGGTCATCTCAAAGCACCGAGCTGATCTCCCTGTGCTATGCGGCTGCTTCCCACCAGCCAACTATTTTATATTCGGTAGTGCATATACGTCAATGTTACTCTCACTTCACCCCAGCTTCGCTTTCCCACCCCGTGTCATCAAGTCCGTTCTCTATGTCTACCTCTTTATTCCTGCCCTGCAACTAGGTTCATCAGTACCATTTTTTTTTTTTTTTTTAGATTTCATGTATATGTGTTAGCATACAGTATTTGTTTTTCTCATTTACTTCACTCTGTATGACAGACTCTAGGTCCATCCACCTCACTACAAATAACTCAGTTGCATTTCTTTTTATGGTTGAGTAATATTCCATTGTATATATGTGCCACATCTTCTTTATCCTTTCATCTTTCGATGGACATTTAGGTTGGTTCCATGTCCTGGCTGTTGTAAATAGAGCTGCAGTGAACATTGTGGTACATGACTCTTTTTGAATTATGGCTTTCTCAGGGTATATGCCCAGTAGTGGGATTGCTGGGTAGTTTGGTAGTTCTATTTTTAGTTTCCTAAGGAACCTCGATACTGTTTCCCATAGTGGTTGTATCAATTTACATTCCCACCAACAGTGTAGGAGGGTTCCCTTTTCTCCACAGCCTCTCCAGCATTTATTGTTTCTAGCTTTTTTGATAATGGCCATTCTGACCTTCGTGAGGTGATACCCCATTGTAGTTTTGATTTGAATTTCTCTAATAATTAGTGATGATGAGCATCTTTTCATGTGCCTCTTGGCCATCTCTAAGTCTTCCTTGGTGAAATGTCTATTTAGGTCTTCCGCCCATTTTTTAACTGGATTGTTTGTTTTTTTTGATGTTAAGCTCCATGAGCTGTTCGTGTATTTTGGAGATTAATCCTTTGTTGTTTCATTTGCAAATATTTTCTCCCATTTTGAGGGTTGTCTTTTTGTCTTGTTCATGTTTTAATTTGATGTGCAAAAGCTTTTAAGTTTAATTACGTCCCATTTATTTGTTTTTATTTCTCTTACTCTAGGAGGTGGATCAAAAAGGATCTTGCTGTGATTTATGTGAAAGAGTGTTCTTCCTATGTTTTCCTCTAAGAGTTTTATAGTGTCCAGTCTTACATTTAGGTCTCTAATCCATTTTGAGTTTATTTTTGTGTATGGTGTTAGGGAGTGTTCTAATTTCATTCTTTTACATGTAGCTGTCCAGTTTTCCCAGCACCACTTACTGAAGAAACTGTCTTTTCTCCATTGTATATTCTTGCCTCATTTGTCATAGATTAGTTGACCATAGCTGTATGGGTTTCTCTCTGGGCTTTCTATCCTGTTCCATTGATCTATATTTTTGTTGTTGTGCCAGTACCATATTGTCTTGATTACTGTAGCTTTGTAGTATAGTCTGAAGTCAGAGAGTCAGATTCCTCCAGCTCTGTTTTTTTCCCTCAAGACTGCTTTGGCTATTCAGGGTCTTTTGTGTCTCCATACAAATTTTAAGATTTTTTGTTCTAGTTCTGTAAAAAATGCCATTGGTAATTTGATAGGGATTGCATTGAATCTGTAGATTGCTTTGGGTAGTATAGTCATTTTACTATAGTCAACATACAATATTGATTCTTCCAATCTAGGAACATGGTCTGTCTCTCCATCTGTTTATATCATCTTTAATTTTGTTCATCAGTGTCTTATAGTTTTCTGCATACAGGTCTTTTGTCTCCCTAGGGAGGTTTATTCCTAGGTATTTTATTCTTTTTGTTGCAGTGGTAAATGGGAGTGTTTCCTTAATTTCTCTTTCAGGTTTTTCTATCATAGTGTATAGGAATGCAAGAGATTTCTGTGCATTAATTTTGTATCCTGCAACTTTACCAAATTCACTGATTAGCTCTAGTAGTTTTCTGGTGGCATCTTTAGGATTCTCTATGTATAGTATCATCTCATCTGCAAACAGTGACAGTTTTACTTCTTCTTTTCCAAATTGTATCCCTTTTATTTATTTTTCTTCTCTGATTGCTGTGGCTAGGACTTCCAAAATTGTGTTGAATAATAGTGGCAAGAGTGGACATCCTTGTCTTGTTCCTGATCCTAGAGGAAATGTTTTCAGTTTTTCACCATTGAGAATGATGTTTGCTGTGGGTTTGTTGTATATGGCCTTTATTATGTTGAGGTAGGTTCCCTCTATGCCCATTTTCTGGAGAGTTTTTATCATAAATGGGTGTTGAATTTTGTCAAAAGCTTTTTCTGCATCTATTGAGATGTTATGGTTTTTATTCTTCAATTTGTTAATATGGTGTATCACATTGATTGATTTGCATACATTGAAGAATCCTTGCATCCCTGGGATAAATCCCACTTGATCATGGTGTATGATCCTTTTATTGTGTTTTTGGATTCTATTTGCTAGTATTTTGTTGAGGATTTTTGCATCTATATTCATGAGTGATATTGGTCTGTAATTTTCTTTTTTTGTAGTATCTTTGTCTGGTTTTGGTATCAGGGTGTTGGTGGCCTCATAGAATGAGTTTGGGAGTGTTCCTTCCTCTGCAATTTTTTGGAAGAGTTTGAGAAGGATGGGTGTTAGCTTTTCTCTAAATGTTTGAAAGATTTCACCTGTGAAGCCAAGTGGTCCTGGACTTTTGTTTGTTGGAAGATTTTTAATCACAGTTTCGATTTCTTTCTTGTGATTGGTCTGTTCCTATTTTCTATTTCTTCCTGGTTCAGTCTTGGAAGGTTATACCTTTCTAAGAATTAGTCCATTTCTTCCAGATTGTCCATTTTATTGGCATAGAGTTGCTTGTAGTAGTCTCATAGGATGCTCTGTATTTCTGCTGTGTCTGTTGTAACTTCTCCTTTTTTATTTCTAATTTTATTCATTTGAGTCCTCTCCCTCTTCTTCATCATGAGTCTGGCTAATGGTTTATCAATTTCATTTATCTTCTCAAAGAACCAGCTTTTAGGTTTATTGATCTTTGCTATTGTTTTCTTTGTTTCCATTTCATTTATTTCTGCTCTGATCTTTATGATTTCTTTCCTTGTACTAACTTTGGGTTTTGTTTATTCTTCTTCTCTAGTTCCTTTAGGTGTAACGTTAGATTGTTTATTTAAGATTTTTCTTGTTTCTTGAGGTAGGCTTGTATAGCTATAAACTTCCCTCTTAGAACTGCTTTTGCTGTATCCCATAGGTTTTGGATCGTCGTGTTTTCATTATCATTTGTCTCCAGGTATTTTTTGATTTCCCCTTTGATTTCTTCAGTAATCTCTTGGTTATTTAGTAATGTATTGTTTAGCCTCCTTGTATTTGTGTTTTTTACAGTTTTTTTTCCTGTAATTGATTTCCAATCTCATAGCATTGTGGTCAGAAAAGATGCTTGATACGATTTCAGTTTTCTTAAATTTACTGAGGCTTGCTTTGTGACTCAAGATGTGATCTATCCTGGAGAATGTTCCATGTGCACTTGAGAAGAAAGTGTATTCTGCCACTTTTGGTGGAATGTTGTATAATTTTCGATTAGATCTGTCTGTTTTTTTGTGTCGTTTAAAGCTTGTGTTTCCTTATTTATTTTCTGTTTGGATGATCTGTCCATTGGCGTAAGTGGGGTGTTAAAGTCCCCTACTATTATTTTGTTACTGTCAATTTCTCCTTTCATGGTTGTTAGAATTTGCCTTATGTATTGAGGTGCTCCTATGTTGGATGCATAAACATTTATAATTGTTATATCTTCTTCAGGGATTGATCACTTGATCATTATGTAGTGTCCTTCTTTGTCTCTTGTAACAGTCTTTATGTTAAAGTCTATTTTATCTGATACGAGTATTGCTACTCCAGCTTTCTTTTGATTTCCATTTGCATGGAATATCTTTTTCCATCCCTTTGCTTTCAGTCTGTATGTGTCCCTAGGTCTGAAGTGGGTCTCTTGTAGACAGTGTATATATGGGTCTTGTTTTTGTATCCATTAAGCCAGTCTGTGTCTTTTGGTTGGGGCGTTTAATGCATTTACATTCAAGGTTATTATCGATATGTATGTTCCTGTTACCATTTTCTTAATTGTTTTTGGTTTGTTTTTGTGCGTCTTTTTCTTCTCTTGTGTTTCCTGCTTAGAGAAGTTCCTTTAGCATTTGTTGTAAAGCTGGTTTGGTGGTGCTGAATTCTCTTAGCTTTTGTTTGTCTGAAAAGCTTTTGACTTCTCCATCGAATCTGAAAGATCCTTGCTGGGTAGAGTATTCTTGGTTGTAGGTTTTTCCCCTTCATCACTTTAAATATGTCCTGCCTCTCCCTTCTGGCTTGCACAGTTTCTGCTGAAAGATCAGCTGTTAACCTTATGGGGATTCCCTTGTATGTTATTTGTTGCTCTTCCCTTGCTGCTTTTAATATTTTTTCTTTGTATTTAATTTTTGATAGTTTGATATGTGTCTTGTCGTGTTTCTCCTTGAATTTATTCTGTATGGGATTCTCTGCACTTCCTGGACTTGATTGACTATTTCCTTCCCCTAACATGTTAGGGAAGTTTGCAACTATTATCTCTTCAAAAATTTCCTAGTCCCTTTCTTTTTCTCTTCTTCTTCTGGGACCCCCTATAATTCGAATGTTGGTGCGTTTAATGTTGTCCCAGAGGTCT
>NW_021698790.1:0-1641 GCF_005190385.1 Monodon monoceros
CCCTATTTCTGTTCATCTTGCGCAGAAATTGCAAACTGTGCCAAACAGGAGGTTAAAGGCACAGACTCTCCAAGTGGGGAGAGTGTTACTAAAGCGTCTGGAATGGTGGACCCGAGTACAATGGGACGAAAACAGAGATGCATTTGAAAACGTTTCCCAATCACACGGTGGACCATACTCTGTGTTTCCCATGCATGTTTTAGCTGAAGGAAGAATCCCTTCAACCTGGAGAATTGGGACCCATGGAAGGGTACCATGCAGTAGGACTTCAAAGGGTCGGCGTTTGCTCACCGAACCTCACCAATGCTATCAGCCCGAAGTGTCCAGCCTTATGTCTTACCCAGCTCTGGGGGTAGATGTGCTAAATCCAGGTTGCAACACAAGCCCTGAATGAATTATTTAAGAAATGCTCTCAATTTCACTGTCATTGTGTTTTGTTTTTGAAATTTATTTTGATAATGGGATTTATCGGATTGTCACTGCTGCATTTAGGCCGCTGTACACATGCTTGGTTTCCTTATGGAGACATATAAATCCATGGGTTTTAAGATTCTTACTTGTCAGGTATATTCCCAGCCATTGAATATGGGGTGTTGAGTCCATTTCGTTGAGCAAGGAGTAGGTCTTGTATATTATATATTTGGCTTATGGAACGGTATCTGTGCTAATTTCAATCTCTGGTTTTATGCAGCACCCCAACTCACCTTTCCTCATAAGCAAGCATAAGTTGGTTTTCTAAATTTGAGACCCTGTTCTGTTTTGTAATTCAGTACATGTGTAGCCAAGGTTACATTCCTTGTATTAGTGATATCTTATGATGTTTCTTTTTCTGTGTGACTTATTTCTCGTAGAATCATCGTACCTGAATCCACTCATTATGCCGCTACGGGCCTGATGACGTAGATTTCATTGCTGAGTGATATTCCATTGTACGTACGTACGACAACTTCTTTATCCATTTTATGCTTTCTCGGATATTTAACTTGTACTGTAGACGAGGTTCTTGTAAACAGAGCCGTCCCAAACTTTGGTGTGGCTGTGTGTTTCTGATTTTAATTTCCCTAAGCTATAGGACCATAAGTGGAAGTGCCATAGGCTGTGTTGCTTTGTTTCCTACGTGTTTCAGAAAACACCATACACTTCTCCAGAGTGGCTGTTGTCAATTTACATCCCGCCCATCAGCATAACAAGGCTCCCTCTTCTCCATGACCTGTCCTGCCTTTCTGGATTTTACACTTTTCTCAGATGTCCCTTTTGACCAGGGGGCAGTGAGACTTCATTGTAGTGAAGATTACATTTACATGCTTGCTTGGTTGGCCAAAAAGATCGTATGCGTCTTTTCCTGAATATATTCAGGAAAAAACGCATACGCCCTTTTTGGTCAAGTGCAACATTGTCGACATTCTGCCTCTTTTCCTATACTTAAAATGCAATTCCTGTCTACCCCCTGAAATCGTTTTCCTGAAATTCTGCCCCGCTTTCAAGTCCTCTTCGATGTCTTACTTCAATACATTTTTGGACGATAGCTGTCATTCATAACTCTGCAGGTTTGTGAGTTACAGTGCCCCTGAGCTCCTTTCTTCAACTCGCTTTCTTGTGAGCTGGCCGCAAAACCGCAGGATTGCTTCAGGCCCTAATCTT
>NW_021698791.1:0-3414 GCF_005190385.1 Monodon monoceros
CTCCTCCTCCTTTACCGCCTCCTCCTTTCATTTGTAAGTAGCTCCCTCCAGAGGGCCAGACATTTGCATCACCCCCACGTGAACCCTAACTTGTCTCCGAAGGTGGGGTCTTAACCCCAGCACTGGACATCTGGAGCCTGGTCCCTGTTTGTCGTGGGGCCGTCCTGGAGGGAGGGGGGTGTAGCACCCCCCCTTCCAGCTGTGACAACCAAAACTGTCTCCAGACATGGCCACATGCCCCCCCGGGAAGCAAAACCACACCCCACTGAGAACAGCTGCCCTGCCGGGTCTCATTAAAGGCGTATGAGACAGAGATCGGGAGCCGGAGAACAGACCCTCGTGGGCAGGTGTCAGGAGAGTGATCTGGAGGGTCACGTCCCCCGGCCTGTCCTGCACTCAGAGCCCCATGTGCCTTGTCTCCAGGGCCTCACTGTGCTCGGAACGCTCCGGGCAGCGCTGTGCATCTTCCTGCCCTGTGGGCTTGCCGTGAAACGGCCGTAGCACCTGTGGCTCCTCGGCCCTGGTGCCCTGGAACCTCCACTCTTGGTTCACACCACCTTCTCTCCGAAGCCGTGTCTGCAAAGGCCCCCGACATGAAAGGAAACGCGGAGAGAGCCCCTTGGCGGAGCCCCAGTCCCGACAACGAAGCCTTGCTTTTGAGGCAGAAGCACCAATTGCTACACGTCCGAGAGAAAGGAGACCTGCCGCCGCAGAGGAGACAGGACCTCTAGCAGTGCAAGAGCTGCCCCAGCGCTTGGCCGAGGAGCTGCAGGCAGAGCAGCAGGAGGCCCCAGGCCAGCAGGTCCGAGGCCTGGAGAGGCTGTACTTAGCACATCTGTTGGAGGGGAGGCGGTGGCGGGCAGACTGGCCGAGGACCATGAACCTGACTCAGAGGGCTCGACCCAGCCAGGAGCAGCCAGGTCGCCCAGGGCCGAGAGGAAGCACACAGTGGCCGTGCGGCAAGAGAAGGGACACAGGGAAGAGCTGGTCTGACGGCAGCCCTGGTGCACCACGTCCCGGAGAAGAGCGGTGGACCAGGAGAGGCAGGGAGCCTCCAGAGCCACGGGCCTGAGTCCTCGTCCCCTGAGCCCACCAGAGAGGAGTAAAGGAAAACACGTGCCTTCAACGAAGACCGGCGGGGGCCACCGTCCCATTGATCCTGGGCTGAGCAGAGGGACAGACTTGGGAAAGCTCTTGGCTGCTGTAGGGGAGATTAAATGCGTGGAGGAACGGGAGACCGAAAACAGCCCAGGACGGCAGGAGGCAGCTGGGGAAGCGAACGGCTTGTCTTCAAGGCCCGAAAAACCACTGTTTGGATCAGAGCCCCGAGGGCAAAGCCGACGACCTGGAACAGCTGTGGCCAGTCGGCTCGACCTGCAGAAGGGGGGCCTCACCGCTGGCAAAGCTCTGT
Source organism: Monodon monoceros (assembly GCF_005190385.1). NCBI lineage: Eukaryota > Metazoa > Chordata > Mammalia > Artiodactyla > Monodontidae > Monodon > Monodon monoceros. The sequence continues at coordinate 1,412 of NW_021698791.1, forward strand.
GACAAGAGCAGGTGGTAGGGAGAGCTGGAGTTTGCCTCTGAAGAGTTGTTTGATACCATCCGGAAGCTGAGAAAACACCTGCACTTGCACCTGGATCTCAAGCCCGGGATGGATCAGAGCCCCAGTGAAGAACAGGGCTTTGAGGAGACACAGGCGTGGAGAAGGGAGAGCCAGAGAAAGAGGAACGCAAGAGATGCAGAGATGGACGTGGTGCCCGCCGGGGAGCCCGCGAGTCCAGCGGGGGTGGACGCCCACCTGACGCCGTCCAGAACCAGCTTGAAAAAGTTACTAAGCAAGCCCAGGAACCAAAAATCCCATGGGATGGCCAAGTGCGTGGTTGAGAATGACAGTAAACCGTGGTCTCCCGAGGCAGGGACATCTGTCGATGAAGAGAACCTGCTCTCGTGCAGCCCCGAATCCAGACAGGAGCCTCCCCGACCGGGCGCGCTGGTGCAGGGCTCCCTTCAGCTTCACCCGCAAGAACAGGCAGACAGAGGTGGCTTGACGGCATCAAGGCAGAAGCAGAAAATGCAGGTGGAGCAGAGAGCACCAAAGCAGCTGGACTCGCTCAAGCAAATCAGACACCCCAAGATGAGCTTGGAGGCCGACCTCCAGACGGAGCTGGAAGATGGGAGGAGGGAACAGAGGCAAGCTTCTCTGGCTCATCGGAAGCCTGACTCCCCCTCCAGACCAGGAGAAGAAAGGAGGGTATGACCGCAGCCCCACTTCCCCCTCGGCCAGCATCGTCGACGATGACGGGCACAGTCAGATGATTCGTGACCTTCAACGGCAAGTTCTAGAGCAAAACAAGTTGCACAAGCAGCTTCTTGAAGAAGCCAGGAAATGCTTGTGAGAGTTTCAGGGAATATGTTAAAAGCGAGAGTCCTGCCCCTGGTAAATGCATCACTGATAACTGAGCGTTCTGCCAGAGCTGGCACCCAAGTCTGTGCGATTGTATTTGCACCATCTGCTCAGAAACCTGTAGCCTCTTTAAAATGGGCCGTCAGTCATCCTTCCATCCTTTGGAGCGAATTCCTCTGCAGGAATCATACTTATTGCCAGTCTCGCCTTTAAAACTAAGTCCAATTCAGGAAGACTCCTTAGCACGAACATGTGGGGCGCGGTAGGAGGGTCTGGCCATTGTAGCACAAAGGTGTGTCCCGGAGCTGAGGCTGTTTTCACGTGCCACAGCACAGATGGAAACACCAGGTACATTTAAGTGCTTCAGATGTTTTGGCGAAATGAACACTGGACTTTGAGGGGCATGCAAGGTCAGACGGGCGCAGTTTCAAAAGATACATCATTTGTTGCTTAGCCAGTGGCTGAGACGTTAATGGAGAGATTCAACAAAAATCTTTTAGTTTTTCAAACCAACATCATTTAATAGGACATCAGTAACATTCTTATAATTTTAATATTAGAAAGCAGGAGGGGGAGAGGGAGGGAAAGAAGGGGGTGGAAGCAAGAGGCAGAAAGAGGAAAGAGAGAGAGAAAGGGGAAATGGTTCCCAGCAACTCAGCCCTATAGACTCCTTCTGGGGCTGGCAGTGCTGGGGGAACCAGGGTGTCTGGTAGGTTCCCTACCCTCCAGCTTTACCTCTGACCCAGAAGCCTTGGCAGTCGTGGAGACCCTACACTGGGTGGGGTTTTATCTGCCTGTTACATACTTAGGGGTTGGAATGGGGGTGGACGAACCTTTTCCGCAAAGAGCCAATAGTAAACATTTTAGGCTTTGCTGGCCATACGGTCTCCGGCAACTACTCTACACCTGCCTTTGCAGCTGGAAGACAGCCACAGACAACACATAAATGAATGGTGTGACCGAGTTCCAGTAAGACTTTTATTTACAAAAATAGGTGGTAGGCAGGCTTTGGCCCTTGGGCCAGAGCTAACTGACCCCTGGACTTAGCATATGAAGGAGATGTTCCTTCCCTCCCTCCCTCCCTCCCTGCCTCCCTCCCTGCCTCCCTCCCTCCCTCCCTCCCTCCCTCCCTCCCCCCCTCC